>NC_143482.1:48366522-48529340 GCF_027475165.1 Benincasa hispida
TGTAAATGTTCTATTCTTTCACAATGGGCTTGGAAAGTTCTTGCTCTCACTCATTGGTTCTCTTGAATAAGAGATCCTTCAATTCGTATCAAAGCCAGGTTGTTATGATATTCCAAATCCATTGATGTATTGAATTACATTTACATTCTGGGTTTTAAGCATGTCTACATTATATTTAAATGTTAGATATATTTGTGGATGTGAGTCAATAGAGTTTCTGGGATGATTACCTCTGGTTATTACTTTCTTTTACATTTTAAAGTTAGTTGTAAGGGCCCCTGTGTTTTTGGGCATATTAACTTGCTAGTGAGTCTGTATTCAAAGAGTTTGAGTTTGTAAAAGTCACTCATGATGAAGCTTCAAGGCATGGAGATGCAGTTTACTTCGAGGAAGAAGAAGACCAAGAGTTGGTCGGATCGTGTAGACAGGCTAAACAATCGTTTAGATTTGGCTAAACGATCAAGTAGAAAAGTTCTAACTCGATCGTGTAGCATTTACTAAATGATCATATGGCTGATGCTAAACAAACGAGTAAAATGTTTATTCAATCGGTTTACGTTGGCTACTCGATCGTGTAAAAGATGGGGGTAAACGATCGTTGAGTATGGGGTACTCGTTGCATGGTAGGCACGCGCACTAAACAATCATGTAGGCCAACATGCTTTATCGCATAGTTGTCATCTACTCGATCGTTTAGGCAAGTGTTATACTCAGTGTGTTGCACGATCGAGTGGCCTTCATGCTTCATCATATAGTCAAAGGTACTCGATCGTTGCTACACGATCGTGGTTACTTGACTAGCTTTACTAAACGATCAAAAGAAAAAGCTATACGATCAGGGAGCGAGGCTTCGCCCAGGTAGTTCAAGACCCGGTTCGCCTGAACCGGTTTACTCGATGGTTTATGTAATCAATAGTTTTTATTTCTGGTTTTTTGGGCTAATCATTCTGGTCCATTAATTTTGGTGAATGTACATGAGATGTATCTTTAAATTATATGTCATATAGTATGCCATATAATTTTAAATCCTACCATAGGTTATGCATTTTTTCATGCATCATCTTTATATTATAAGAGTTATAATATAGTGGCTTGCATGATTAAAACATAAGAGCATGCTCATGCATCATATAATATAAGAGTTATATTTATGCATGTATTAAGCATATTCATGCATCATCTTCATATTATAAATGTTATAGTATAAGGGTGTATTGAAGCATGTATGCTTAGTTCATTACATATTATATAAGAGTTATATATAGTAATGAATGGATATTGCATGAAGCATGACACATGGGTTAATTTATAAGAGTTATAAATACCTAGTCTAGCTTAGCAATGTGGATGGTTTTAATTGTTTCTTTTATAAGAGTTATAATGGAAATTAGAACTAAAATAAGAAGAAAGACATGCATGCAAACTTAGGCTTGAATCATGTTTTAAAAGAGTTTTAAAATTTGATGGAGATAGACCTAAGATCACGGTTCTAATGAGATTAAAAACCTAAGTTAATCTTTTAATTAGTTTAATAGGATTAAATTGACTAATAACAATTGAGAAAGTGCTACCAAGATGATCTTATGGACCTATAGCTTGAAGCTCCAACGGTACGTGAATAACTAACTAAAATCTTTAATCACGATATCCACCATCCGTTAACTGTCAAGCACTCCACTAAAGACTGACATCTGCACTCTTCTCACTACAGATATATTTTTTTGTCCATTGGATATAACCAATCAATAGTATGATAACCCTTCATAGATCGCTCGTAAGTACAGCTGGACCAATTTACCATTTTTCCCTTGTAGTTACATCTAACTCCTTAAGTACCACTAATTCCTCTAATGAATAATACATCATAGTCCTACTATGAGTGAACACTTCTCGGGCCATGAGAAAGTGTGTGGCGCTACATTGTTCAAGTCCCAGAATCAGCTCTTAAGGGAGCAATCTATCTACTTACCCCTACTTCAGCAAATGAGTGAATTCCATCTTGTGTAGCTGAGTTCCCAGCTCCCAATCAGATGAATCCCTAAAGTGGTAGGTTTGAGTCGGCAATCTGGCCACTCGCACCTTATGCAAATCAAAGGACCGCCCTCATAGGTAGGAGTTCCCAACTCACTCAAGATTAAGGTCATGTTACCTATGGTCATCCTAGTGAAATGAAAGTTTCCATCATGAATGGTGTTATATAACGAGACTAGACATTTCGTGGTCCGGTCTTATACAAACTCCTTTGTATAGGATACCCCCACTCACATTTCTCCACATGAATGATTAGAATTAGACCACCTGTAGAACTTTACAACACTCTAATATCTACAAAATGGGTCGTATCTGTAGTGTCACCAGGATAAGGTTTCCCTCCTTTATCCATATACTATAAACCATTTAAGTTATCACTTAAGGCATGATCCACTTGTATGTCTCCACGTACATGCTTAAGTTACAACGATAACCAGAGATCTTAGTTTATTGGTTTATGGTTAATGCAACTAAAATATCCCATATTTTATAGACAATAGTGAAGAAAATATCTCATATTATACATCAAAAATGTTTTTTCATACACGTGTTTACAAACTATAGGACCCTATGAGATTTAGCACATCAACCCCAACAGGTGATGGAGATGATGTTAAAGAGGGTGGTAATGTATTTGAAGAGAATGATGATGCTAAGTCAATCTTGAAGCACCGCTAATTGGCATTAAATCTGGACACGTTGAAATGTCTTTGACTGAGATGCCGATTATTGTGACAGATCAGATGTTCAGTAAAGACATGTCAATATTGAGCTTGGTCAGATATACCTTTCAAAGGTAGATCTCGCATATGCATTATCGCTCTTTTCCATGTGTCAGAACTTTGAAACTGTGGTCGTAAATCCATTAAGTCCTTATTGACTATGAAATGTAAGTATGGTAACTGTGGTAGGAAAGCTAGGGCTTGAATGCAGAAGGATTCCTCTTTATGGTATCAGATCTAAATAGAATTCCAGATGTAGTAGACAAAAGAAATGGTAGCTCAATCTGTTTCAAAAACATAAATTCATTAGTTCAAGTATCTGTTTCAGTTCGTTTAAAAAAACACCCCATCGGTTGTAACAATGAAAATACTTAGCAAGATGGTGGAGAAAACCTAGAAATGGATTCTAAACAAAGTACCTTTCGAAACAAATGAAGGTACTTGTGTAGAATCCAACGCACGAACAGAGGTTCTACCAAACCATCGAAGATTAAGTCAAAATTGAGGGAGTTTTTACAGAGCGAGAGGGAATTTTGTGAGAGGAAATGGGATTTTATGAGAAATGTTGGGATCAGTGGTTTTTTTAGAGAAATTTAACCGTTTGAGCCAAGGTTTATGAAACGACGCTTTGGGGACTTATGGGAAGAATTTGAAGAGTCAATCTTGGGCCCTCACACTTTCGGGAAGAAGATGAAGAATGAAGAATGAATTATTTGTATGGAGGTATATTAAATTTTTCACATTGTAGGACCCTCTACTAAAATCTAAAAAGGTCAACGGGAGGTTAGAAAAAGAAGTTTTTAAAAAATAGGGTACTTTTATCATCTCATTACAAAATACAAGTTTCCCTATAAATTATTTAAAAACATAACCCGTAACTTTAGGCAAAGATAGAATAACCTTTAGAAATAGAAAAAGGGAAAAAAGGAGATTGGAATAACCTTAGAAAAAGAAAAAGAAAGAGAAAGAGAAAGAGAAAGAGAGATATTAGAATATGATAATTTTTTTTTCTTTTTTCTTTTTTTTTTTTTTTTTGAGACCTAGTGATCGTCAAGGTCCGAAATATTGGAAATATCGAGGTCCCTATTTTATGGAAATATTGATATCAATGAATATTGATATTGATGGAAATTTCGGGAAACATTGCGAAAATTGATGAAAATTCTTATAATTACTTTGATTGTGACCTAATTAGACTATATTTGACCATTTTTAATCATCATTTTTATAAAGTAAGACAATATTTAGAGTTATTATGTATATTTATGTAAATGTTGATGCAAGAGCAAAAATCTAAAAAAGAAATGAAAAATAATATCAAATTTTATTTTATTTTATTCCAAGGCATTTTCTTGGAAATGGAAACTTTGAATGGTAAAAGAAGCAAAACTCACATCAAGTCAATTTTAAAGTGAAATGATGTGAAAATTGAATGAAAAAAAATTAAATGAAATTAAAATAAATTTATATTATTTTTATCAATTTTTGTTTCTTAGAAATGAAAGCATTAGATAGTAAAAAATAAAAATAAAAACTTACATCAATCTAATTTTGAGGTGTAATAATGTGAAAAATAAGTAGAAAAATGTTTGAATGAAATTAAAAATAAATATATGTTATTATTTTTCTCAATTTTGGTTCTTGAAAATGAAGGCTTTGGATAGTAAAAAATAAAACTTACATCAATTTAATTTTGAGATAAAATTATATATTAAAATTATATAATTTTGTGTAATTAAGACAAGTCCGGAAACCTTAAAAAACTTCAATTCAGTCTAATTGCTAAAAGAAAAACAAAAATTCCATAAAAATTCTCGAAAATTTCCAGGAAAATCGAAATTCCTCCGCACTGAAATTTGGCGGGGGTCGAAATCGACCGAAAATATGTGCCAGTGGATATTTTATTGGGCCGGACGACTTTGCTTCATACTTATTTATTATTATGTTTATTGGTTTGACAAAATGCACATGGATGGCGTAAAGAAACAAATCGAGGCAAACAATTTTTATATTCCAATTTGGAAATTTTCAATCGCTGTCATGTCACTTGTCATATTCATTTTATATTTTTTTGGATTCTCGCAAATTTAGAAATTATATAATGATAAAAATAGGGTTAGGGTAAACAATTTCTGAGAATAAGTATTTTGGAAAACTATTGACAAAAATAGAGTAATAGAATCGTGTACTGGGTACACGATTTTCATGTGACATACTCGTGTACCCGGTACACGAGTACCGTTTAATCCAGTCAACACCACGTTGGTTGATTGGTTGACCGATCAAGTAAACTCGTCCACGATTTGCTTATATTTTTTTTTCTTTTTTTCTTTTTTTAAAGTTTGTTGACTATTTTTTTAATTGTTAAACTTAATTCCTTCATTATTAAACTTAATTATATATTTAATCTACAATGAAAATATCTTGCACTCATATTAAAAAAAAAATACCATGATATTAAAGAATATTTACAATTAGTTCTTTAATTTACAATCCTAGTCCTTACCCCTCATGGGGTTGTCTTCGTGTCCCTCTAAATTAGGTTCACCCTATTGTCGCTATCGTCTACGACGAATACGTCTTTGATCGGTGTCAGCAACATTGAGTCGTCTTGTTTGTTGAATAATATCTTCTATGACACATTGAACCCAATTCTGGTAAGTTGTTCTACACTGAATATTGTTAAAATCATCGATAAAATTATTTTGTACGATAAAAAAATAAATATTAAACAATATTCATATTATATATATGAGAAATGTCTGATTTTAAATCTCTTACCATGTAGTAATAGTAAGCGCCGTCAGGTCTGATAAATCGCCTCGTGATCGAATTGTACAAGGGAAAGTAGTCATCTGATGTAGTTGGCCTATTTGTTAATTCTCCCTATGCAATCATGTCGTCCATGCCAGTAGGATAAATATTCCGCATGGATTCGACACCAGTCTTGGTCGTGCTTACTTTTTAAATTGATCTGGTGTCGTATTGGGAGTGTATAGGACAACGAAATGTATCGTTTGTTGCAGAACGAACTGTCTCAGCACACGATCTGGATGATGCCACTCTATTATATGGAAGCATATAAGAGGGCAAACGGTCAACCAGATGTCTTCACGATCACGACAATAATCAGGTAAGGATGACCAAATCTATGTGTATGACGTCCAAATAATCTGACAAAAAAAAAAGTATACATATAAAATGTTTTAAATATTCATTTATATACATATTTACTACTTGATTGTGCATCAACACGTCGAATATTTTTCTATACACGAACAAAATATTTGCTGACTATTCAAAGACAGCTAATACACCACTCCATCTAAAATTATAAAAAGTACAATTAATTTATATTATTACATAAAATGGTAACGAAATAAATATATAAATGAAATAATACCTAGCACTAACTGGACGATGATCTGGGGCCTGTAGTTGGACTTGTGGTGCTATAATTGGAAATCGATCATAAGCCCATACTTGTAATAGTATCAGTGGCCCCGCTATTTCCAACGCTTGTGCATTGAAAGCCTGACAAAGTTCTCTATACGACCATGCAAGACATGTACCACCCCACGAGTACGTACCAGCGTGCTCGAAATCAGATATTAATGGGAGGAACATGAGATGCACCGGAGTATTTGACTTGTCAGCAAATAAAAATCCTCCAATAAACTGCAAGATGTATGCTCATGCATACCTACGTACGCTGATGTCGTAGGCATCGGGAGGTAATTCTTGAAACTGGGATGCCAACCATCCTCTAGTAGAACGCCTAAGAGCTCTTCACAAACGTTCTTCCAGTCATACTGTAGTAAACCTGTCAATGGTTGCCCGTCCACTCGTAACCCAAATTGTATGGTAATATCCTGCAGCGTAATCATACATTTCCCACAAGGTAGGTGAAATGTGTGGGTCTCTGGTCTCCAGCGTTCAACTAGAGTAGTAATAAGGTGTCAATCAAGCTGGATGAAACCAATTTGTGCAACCCCAAGAAAACCTACCTGCTGAACATATGGAATAATGCGGTGATCAAATGGGATAGTATGTTGTGCAGTCACCTCCCTTCTCCGACAACTCAACACTACAGTGGAAGAACTATCCCATACTGTCTGTGAACGATGCATATTTTGTTGGTACAATTGTACAGGATTAGAAGGACCAGACTCCATTACCTAAAAAGTTCAAATTACATTACATAATAAAATTCATGACATAAAAGATACATAAAAAGTACATAAAAAAATACAATTACATAAAATAATTTTATTACATAAATTCATTATAAATACATAAAGAATACAAGTACATAAAATATACAATTACATAAAAATTATAAGTACATAAAGAATACAAGTACATAAAATATACAATTACATGAAAAATATAAATACATAAAGAATACAAATACATGAAATATACAATTACATGAAAAATATAAATACATAAAGAATACAAATATATGAAATATACAATTACATCAAAAAAATATAAATACATAAAGAATACAGGTATATAAAATATACAAGTAAAAAAAAATACACCTAATGACCCGAAGACGACGAAGCACCCAGTGTATGGTGTGGACAAGTGCATCTGTTATGTCCTTCTCTTTTGCAAATTGTACATCGCACTTTTTGGCTTGCTTCTTTCCAATCCATTTCATTATGAATGCGCGTACTTTTTGGCGGACATTGTTCTCTTAATAAGTCCGCATTTAGACGAACTTCTGCAAATGATAATTCTGGCCAATAATCTGGGTGTTGAATTGGATGGAAGCGGCCTTCATAACAACGCTTGAAATTGGACAATTTGTAGAATTCATCAATAAGTGGTAGATATGTCATACACATATAATTACAAGCTTAAAACATCCAACTACGAGCAGGTTCCTGCATTTTTCTTAATGGCCGCATACTCTTGATCTCATCTGCTCAGACCTTCCCCACCCCCAAATTTAGAGATGTGCAAGGGCCTCATTGCGTTGTTTGGACAGAATAGACCAACACTTAGACAAAATTTCAAAAAGAAGGTTTGAGCAGAATTTTGAAGGGTAAAAGGTAAAGTGTTGCTAAGCTACGAATTAACTAAGTGTTAGTCAGACATTACAAAGTGTGGGAAATGTTTCTAAGTGTAAGCATATAATACATCATGGTAGCGCAATGAAGAATGCAAAAATAAAAGATTAAGAATATCGCAAAGTTGACAAAGGATGATAAAGAAGAGGCATAGGCATATAAAGAGAATATGTACTCAATTGTTTTGAAAATTAACTAAGTATACAAATAATTACAACTAACGCAATACAAAAATTTTGCCTGTACAAAGAATCAAAGAATTTAGCTAAACATAGAAAAATAATGAATTGAAATTATCTTTGAATTTGATTCAGACAGGTGCAAGATTGAAAATTAACACCGCACTTCCATTAACGCAAATACATTTTTGTTGAGGACAGACAACAACGCATATATTCCTGCAACACACCCTCTAACTCAACGCATTTTTGGAGAATCGGGCGCACGGTATTTCTACCAGCACAACACTACCTCAACATAGTGCATTTTTGCTAAGGACGGGCAAAGAACACATATGCGCGCAACACACCCCTCAACGCAATACATTTGGGTGTAATGGACGCAAAGTGTATCTGTTATCATGAAATGAACCCATCATCGCGTTACATACCATTTTTTTTTCTTTTTAATTCATCAATAACGCTAGTCGAAAAGACTTTGCGGTGTTCAATGTTTCATCCAGTCATTAACAAAAATTTAATAGCAGCGCTACTAATATAAACAACTTAAAAAAATTAAACATGACATGGAAATACACAATTGAATTAAATTGAAGGTAAATATAGAAAGCATTAAAGGCTAAGTCTAATAATCAGTAAATAGCGCAATTTAGAAAGCAGTAAATGAAAGCTATAAAGAAAGCGATTAAACATAAAGATAGGCATGTTAATTGGAAGAAGTTTTCAGAATTACAGCAATTGCATCCCCCGCAAGCGGTTAATCCTGCTTGCCTAAGTCAATGGTATCCATGCATCGATCCACGTCGCCTCCATAGTAAGTCTTAATCTATTGACCATTGACTTTAAATGCATTGTTTCCATCTTCAGTTGTCAGTTCCACCGCGCCGTGGGGAAAGATTGTCTTGATTCGGAATGGCTCAGACCAGCTGGACTTCAATGTCCTTGGAAACAATCGCAAACGTGCGTTAAACAATAATACCTGTTGACCTTCAACGAATGTCCGGTTGTTTATGCGGTCGTCATGCCATTTCTTAGTTCTTTCCTTATAGATCTTGGAATTTTCGTAGGCGTCCCTTCGCCATTCGACCAGCTGGTTCAGTTGCAGCTTCCGGACTTTCCTCGCACTTGCTAAATCAAATTTCAGCTTCTTGCATGCCCACATCGCCTTATGTTCCAACTCGAGCGGCAGATGACAAGCTTTTCTAAAGACCAGGGCATATGGGGACATACCAATTGGAGTTTTATAGGCAGTTCTATATGCCCACAGTGCTTCATCAAGCTTGGGTGACCAATCCTTCCTGGAGGTACTGACTACCTTCTCCAAGCTAGTTTTGATCTCTCGGTTAGAAATCTCTGCCTGCCCATTAGTTCATGGGTGATAAGCGGTTGCAACTCTATGGCTGACGTTAAATTTAGTCAATAGGTTGGTGATTATGTGGTTGATGAAGTGAAAGCCTTCATCGCTAATTAAGGCCCGTACATTCCATATCGCGCAAAGATATTCTTCTTGAGAAACTTCGTCACTGTGGTCGCATCATTCTTGGCACATACGATGGCCTCAACCCATTTCGATACGTAATCAACCGCGACCAGGATGTAGTGATGACCTTCTGATGGTGAAAATGGGCCCATGAAGTCGCCATACATCAAACAATTCAACTTCCAAGATTGACGTCAAAGACATTTCATTTCTTTTAGATATATTCCCCGTTCTCTGGCATCTATCGCACTACACAATGTGGGACCTTTGCGGCAGTCCGCTGCCCACCAAAGTATCCTCCGTAAGGAGACTCATGACAAAGCTCCAGAATGTGCTTGACTTCGTGCTCAGGAACGCATCGACGTAAAATGTGATCAGGTCCAAGTCGATATATGAATGGGTCGTCCCAGAAATAAAATTTGATGTCATGTCTTAGCTTTTTCTTCTGCTGGTAAGTATAGTCCTCTGGTACTTGGCCGCAAACGATGAAGTTCACAATATCTGCATACTAGGGAATATTAATGCCTACTGACATCAGCAGCTCATCGGGGAATCTTTCTTCAATATCTTTTTCTTTCCTTTGAAACTCGCAATTTTCCAATCTTGATAGATGATCCGCGACTTGGTTCTCGGTGTCATTTTGATCTTTGATTTCTATGTCAAACTCTTGCAGAAGCAACACCCAATATATAAGCCTTGGTTTCACATTCTTCTTTGTCATCAGATATTTGATCATAGAGTGATTAGTATATACCACAACGTTTGTTCCGATTAAGTACTATCGGAATTTCTACAGTGCAAATACTACTGCAAGCATTTCCTTCTCCGTGGTTGTATAATTCTCTTACGCATCATTCAACATTTTACTCGTATAGTACATAGGGTGCAAAACCTTGTCCTTGCGCTGACTCAACACTGCGCCCACTGCATATTCGCTAGCATCACACATCAACGCAAATGGTTACGTCCAATCCGGTACAATCAGAATGGGTGCGGTGATGAGCGCATCTTTCAATGTATTGAATGCTTCAGTGCATGCATCATTAAAATTATATTCACGGTCAGCTAACATGATACAAGATACAGGATACATAATACATGATACCGAGTTTGAGACTGACTATGAAGATTATACAAAGGGTCGTGTTATGCGGTGGCAAGCCCTTATTTATGAATGAGAAAGAGAAAAGATAATTAGTACAAACATCGCAAGTTCATTAATTGCGTTAAAGATATAACTACGGTTCCGCTTTCCCTTGGCGTACACCTCTCGGTGATCGATCGTGTTCCCACATCTCTGTGGTGAAACAGGGATGAACGTAATGAATGCAAGGTTGCTTCCATCTCTGGAAGTACTTCTCGCTTTAGTTAACACATTCTTCTAACCTTCTCTCGACAAGCAGAATGGCATCTTCACTTATGCTCTCACAGGTGAAGATGCCGTCTAGCATACTTTAGCTAAACATATTCATTTCTTTAGCATAGATTAATTCACTTATTAGATTAATTCTAATTACCAAGAGATTAAGAAAACATCGTGGAGGAACGATTCATGGAGGAACGGAAATAGATAGAAAAATGGAGATGAAAATGATCATGACATTCAGTACTAATATTTAGCGTCTGATACATGGTGTGAATGATAGAGATTAAGAGAATGAATACAATTGATGAAAAGAGATAGAAACAAATACAGAAGAGTGCCAACGTCTTGACACAGATCTGGATGGTGGATTCTCTTGTCGGCAGATGGAATGAATGGTCAGAAGAGCTTCCCTTTCAGGCTTGCTCGTCTAGTAGAGGTGACCTTGGTACAGAGTTTCACGGCGGGGATTTGAAGGATTTGCCTTAAGACTTACATCTCGACCTTGTCTCTTAAGTCTTCCCCGATCTTCTTCGATCAGCACTTAGACCAGTCTCTCTCTCAATATACAAATATCAAAATAGCCTCGTATCAAGTATATCTTGCAATGGAATTTCAGAGGGTATTTATAGGCTCAGCTTTGACTCCTTGTAGTGTGGACCCCACTTTATTGTTAAGGCAATTTTGGAAATGGTGGAATGAATATTCCTTCTGTTATGCAATGAATCTCATCAGAAATGCACAACGATCAACTGTACACGTGTCTGAATTCTCCGAAATTACGTTGCTCGTTTGCATTTTCGATCGTTTGTCCGCATGCGGTGTTGTTTTTTATTATCGCACGCGGTTGAAGTTAAAGCTCTGGATTGATTGTCGCATGCGCTGTTATTGCGTTGATCGTCTCTTCATTATTGATTGACGGGTGCAATGCGACGGGGATGCGTTGTTCATTTTCTCTTTGAGCCTTAAACGTAAGCGGTGACTTGATTTCCTACAAAACATAATGGAAATATCTTTTTTCTACCATCGCAATGGTGTTAGTGGGTGTATTGGCGACAATTTATAAATATTGCATTTCTTAGCCAATTTTCATACAATTGACGCAACTTTCCTCTCTTTTAGCCGCAATATCTAAATAAACCAGCATAAATAACTTGTATTTCTATAAGTTATTAATAACTTGAGTGCTGGTAAATTGGTTGTTAATCCAGTTTTTCATGCCCGAACGAAACATATTGAGATTGACATCGATTTTGTACACTATATAGTTCTCCAAGGTCTCCTAGATGTTTGGTATGTTCCTTCTGTTGATCAAGTAGTTGACTGACTTACTAAAACTCTTACACACAATCAATTCTTCACTCTTTGGAGCAAACTTGGAGTTATTGAACTACCGCCTTGTTTGAGGGGGGGATATTGAGGACAAGGAAAAAGATGTCCACGTCAGCAAGACAGATGGAGCAGTGGACCTACCTGGAAGGACAATCAGCAGATGATTTAGACTAATCCTACTCAACCTAATCCGTTAGGAGAATTGATTATTAGTCCAAGGACTACCTACGGTTTGCTGACATCTGTACACTATCATTCATTTATTCAATTTATTGTTTTGCCCTTTTTGTCCTAGGGTTTGTGTATTAAAGAATGAATTGTCGATTGGTTACTGTATTGGGAAATAATATTGATAATCAAAGCAGCCCTTGAGCTTCTGCCTTTTCGTCTTCCTCTACTCTTTCACTACAGCTTTTATTTTTCCTTTTACATTTTCCAAACGTTAACTAACAACACCTAGCTATGAAAATGTTGAAATTTCCCACTTTAAATTGTTGGATCTTTCCACGAACTTGGTCAAAGGTCAAAATTTGACTTTAAAAGTCCAAAGTCAACAATTTGACTTGTTGACTCTCAAAGTCTAAAATCAATATTTTGACTTTTATTGCATTTTTTACTTAGTCAGCAATTTTCACTTTTGATGCAATTTTGACCTAGTCAACTATTTTGACTTTTATTACAATTTTGACCAATTCCATTTAATTTTAAAATAAATTCTAAAAATTAATTTTAAAATTCAATTAGTATTAAACAATTTAATTAATTTAATTTAATATAAATCCAACACTAATCTCAATCAATATGAATCCCTATTCATAATCTTGATATTTAAATCTTATTTAAATATCTCATATTCCCTCTCTTTATGTTTAATTCACAATTAAATATCAGGTTAAATATATCAGATATATTTAATACATTACTCCAAAGACCAAATTCGAACACTTCAAATTCGCTTGTCATAATATTCTAAGGTTTAGTCCGATATAAGCTAGTAAGGGGATCTCATGAACCTAAAAATTATGGACTCCAACGATTCGAGATTAACCAGTTAAATTCTTTAACCAAATTAACCAACATTCATTAACTATCAAGTCACTCCACTAAAGCCCAGTAGTTGAACTCTCATCACTGTTGATATATTTATGTCCACTTGATTTAACCACAATCAGTAAGTCAACCCTTCACAGGTTGTTCGTAATAACGGTTGGGTCAAATGTTGTTTTACTCCCGAGATTACATCTTGCTCCTTAAGTCCCATTGATCCTCTAATGAACAATTGGTTTGATTCAATCATCAAATTGAGTCCCACTCGATCCATCGAGAGGGTGGGCCCCTTGTTCAAGACCTGGAATCAATACTTAAGAGACCAACTTCTCTACTATCCCTAAAAGCGGGTAGGAGCAAATTCCGTCTTGCACTCTATGTTTCCAACTATTTACTCGGTCATACCCCTGAAATGGGAGGCTTATTGAGTCGACACTGTTGAGTCAACCCTCACCTATGCAAATTTAAGAATAATCCCGAATGAACAGGAGTTCATAGTTAGCTTAGGCTTAAGGTCGAGTTACCTAGGTCATCAATTTGAAATAGCCAGTCTTAAATAGTAAACAATGTTATAAAGTAAGAGTGACTTATTTCTTGGTCCTGGTCTTATACAAACTCTTTGCATAGGATGCCTCCACTCGTATGTCTCCACATGAACGATTCAGGATCGCATCGTTTGTAATAAATACAAAATATAAAGTGGGTCACATCCAATAGTGTTATCAGAGACCATTTTGGCTATTTACTTGAACTTGATCCATCTTTATGTCTCCACATAAAGTCCAAGTACTCATGTAATAGCCATGGATATTAGTTGATTGGATTTAATCTTTACAAGTTCAATTTACATATTAAAAAATAGTTTTATTGAATAAACGTCAATAATATCTTTATTGTAAGTAGATTATGTTTAAAACTACAAACTGTGAGTTTTAGGACATACAACCCAACAAGCTCCTAGTTGGACTAAAACTAAAGTTGATACAAATATATACAATGTTGATTAATGAGAGAGTAAATACAATAAACTAGGGCATCAGATACCCAGTATTTCTCCTACTTGCCCTAGATTTATCTATCTCGTAGTCCTAGTCCTGCTAGGTGACCTTTGAACATTTTAGCTAGGAAGACCTTTGTAAATGGATAAGCTAAGTTGTATTTTGAGGCTATTTGTGTGACGAACACATCTTGTCGGTTTACTATCTCCCTGATGAAATGGTACTTGTGCTCAATATGCTTTCCGCGCTTATGGCTTCTAGATTCTTTGGAATTTACAACTGCTCCACTATTATCACAATAGAGGGTGATGGGCTGATGCATATTTGGAACTACTTCCCAATCGGCCAAAAATTTTCTGAGTCATACTGCTTCTTTGGTTGCTTCACATGCAGCTATATACTCAACTTCCATGGTGGAGTTAGCAATACAACTTTGTTTTGTTGGCTTTTTGGCCCTTCATCCCAAATAAATTAATTTAATTAATTAATTAATTAATATTTTGATGATAACAAACTTGATTTTATTCATTAATAAATTAAGTGTTTTGAAGTATCTATTGTGTAGAGCTCGGAATAACAATTTCAACGCAATTTGAATCGCTCAAATCGGAGTTCAAAGGAAGAAGATATGGCCGAAACAAGTTTAATGGTAAAATACTGTGGTGGATGACATGGCATAATCGGACCATTTTCATGTAGACATATGCTAGTATATTGGTTGAATGGTGGATCATTAAGAAAGTGACACATAGTGAACTTTTGATTTTTGGATTGATGTTAAAAAGAACATGAATTTAAAAGGAAAATAAATTTAATATTATTTTATGTTTGTGTCTAACGGCTAATTTTTGACACATGGTATGTTTTTTATTTTTTGATTGATTTTAAAAAGAAAATAAATTTCAAAAGAAAAAGAATTTAATATTATATTTTGTTTTTGTCTAACGACTAGTTTAGTTTAAAATTTCCACCATTGATTTTTCTTTTCCAAAATCCAATGGTTCAAATTAAATGTGGTTTCTAAAAGTTTTTCCTCTCTATTTAAACCCGTCTTCTTCTCCAAATTTCTACAATAACTTTTCAAATTTTATAATTCTCAAAATTTTTTAAAAAAAAGCCACATTGTTACTCTCTCTACAAGCTTCAAATTTCTTTCTTTCATCTTATTATTGAGAGAAATTTCTATTGTATTCTGAGGATTAAAGTGTGTGAGCTCAATCTTGTATACTCACTCTTTTTAGAGAGTTTCATTGTGTGATTTAAAGTTTCAAAACATTGTAACGGTTGGATCCTAACTCGTGAAAAGGATTGAATTTGCTCTTGAACCCGTAAAAGGAGTAAGATAGCGGTTCAGCTCTCATCTATGGAAAGAGTCAAAAGAAACATTTTTTAGTCAAAGTCCCAAGATGTGGTTGGGAAAGTTGATGTAGGTCGTGTTTGACCGAACCACTATAAAAACCACGATGTCTTCTTCTCTATCTCTTTCCTAGTTAGTCTTGCATTTAATTTTAATGCTTAATTTTATTGGATGAGATTGATTGAGTATATTATTACATAATTTTATCAATCTTGTTATTTAGCATAAATTAGAGTTTTTATCAATTTAATTTAAAAATATCTAATTAGATCAAATTGAGCCTACTTTAGAAAAAGTTTAATTAAACCCTATTCACCCCCTCTAGGGTTACCATCCCGGTCCAAAAATTGGTATCAGAGCCAGTTGCTCTCTTATTTGTGATAAATAAAATTTCATCATTTTAGATTGATACCCATTGTTTGAGTTTCTCACTCCTACAATTAGTATCAGAGAAGGTAGCTCTTCTACATAAAATTATTTTTCAAATATTATTTTGATATATAAAGTATCTTATTAATTTGAAAAAAAAATTAAAAGCTTAATTACTAGAGCTATGACAACCATAGAAAATTGTTGTATTGATAGACCTCCCTTCTTTGATGGCAGTAAGTATGATGCTTGGAAAAATAAAATGAAAACTTTTATGCTTGTTATGGATTTCAATATTTTATATGTTTGTGAGCATGATTTAAAAAATTTGGAATTGAATAATGAGTTGCTTGTTATAAAGCAATAAATATCATATATTGTGCATTAGATAAACAAATGTGTGAAACAATTCTACATTTTGACTATGCATATGACATTTGGAACTTCCTTGATAATATGTATAGTGTACAACATTCTTCTTGTACTGCTAATGATTTATTTTATGTGAAGGAGAATTGTAACTCTCAAAATCAAGGAACTTTCTATCATGGGATCAAGAAAAAAATGTAATGGTTCCTCATTGTGTTTAATGGTCCATTCGAATAAAGATTCTGATGATGAGAGTGATGAAGATGAGGTAATTCATAAATCCCTTTCTTATGATGAATTATATAATGTGTTTGAAGATATGTAACGTGATTTAGAAAAGCTTAGCTCTAAATATATTAAATTATCAAAGAATTTTAAAGCATTGTTTATTGAAAATAAATCTTTGATAGATGAAAATGATTGTTTGAAAAATAGAGCTACTAATGTGTTGTTGCATAATAAAGTTGATTGTTGTAATGAGAAAAATGCATTGAATGACAAATTTATCTTTCTTAAAAATGAGAATGATGAGCTCAATCTTTATCATGTGATTTGAAAATTGATGAATTGAGTGATTTAAGAGATGAAAATGAGAAAAATAGATCTTGCTCGTTAGAGTTGAAAGATGAAATTACTAGCTTGAAAGATAAAATTCTTATTTTAGAAAATAGCAATATCTTTAGAAAAAGATAAATTTTCTCTTGTTGATAAAATTAAGTTTCTTAAATGTGACAATCATTAGAAAAATGATCTTTTGCATATGCTGAAAGAAAAAGAAGAGTTAAAGGTCATATTAGACCAAATTTTTTTAAATTGAAAAATGCTCCAAGGAAAAATTTCTTTGAGTAAAAGATTGTGAAAAATCAATTAGTTAAAAAGAAATTCTTACCTAACGGTGTATGTTATTCCTCCGAAAAAATTGGTCATAAATATCATACTTGTTATTTGCCGAAAATAAATGCTACTAATTTTGGAACTAATTTGAAATGGGTACCAAAGTCTTTGCTCACTAATAATGAAGAACCCAAGAAATGGGTACCAAAATCTTCTAGTTGAGCTTTTTTTTTTTTTTTTTTTTTTTTTTTATATATATATATAGGTATGGTTCAAGAATCAATTGGTTGTTTGGACTAAAAATAAGAAATTATTTTAAATTGAAATAACTCTTATGGCTTACTTGAATCCAATAAAAAATTGCATATTTGCTAATATTTATTTTTTTTAACTCTTGAGATAATTATGCTTTTGGTATCTTTATGAAAATTATATCTCTTGAATGGTTTTGGAAAGTTTAAATTTGCTATCTTGAATTATATTGTATATAGAAATCAATGCCCATGAGAAATGATTGAATATCTATCTATTTGCCTTTTATCTATATTGTTTATTATTTGGCTTTTTTATCGATTAGATGTTTGTTCTATCCTTGTGTTTTTCTTGGAAAATATTGAGGAAAAGGATGTTGAATTTTGCAAAAAAATTATCTTTATTTTGATGATTATATATGTTGATTATCCTTTGAATGCAATTGATTAGAGTTTTTATTGAATGCCTTTTGAGCATGAAGTTATGCATATTCTATGGTTTACATCGTTGAATGACAATCATTTTGAGTTGATATTTGTCTTATGTTAAAAAGAATCGATCATTGAGCATTTTTTTTAAGAGATGTTAAATTCTTTTCTATATGGGGAGTATTCATAAAATTGTTACATCCTTGAACCCCCGGTAGCATATTATTCAAAATTGGTACAAATTCATTTATATTGCTTCTATGCTTATATTGATTTGGTAATATGGCTTTGCTATTATTTGGTATCATTTGTTTCACAACAATTGGTGTTTATGTTATAATATTTGATATTTTGGTCAATTGTTTGATTTACTTGAATGATTTTATCTCTTTGATGTTTAATGATTTTTTTCATTAGAAGGAGATTGCTTGATTTTTAGGCGGAGTAATATACTTTTATATATCAATTTCATTTATGAATGAAATTGATTCTCATATTACTTTATTGTTATGTGACTCTCTTATTCATATTGTACTTTATCCTTTTAGGGGGAAATTATATTAAACTTTATTTGATATTTCTACCCCAAGTTGAACTATTGTGTTAAATTTTTTTTTTTTTTTTGTCCCTTCTTAAGGGGAGTGCTCAGTTGATTTCCAAAGGGGGAGAAATTTGTGAAATTAGTCTTAAATACAATTAACCCAAACTTGATTAACTCTTTATGATGGCTCTAGAATTTACAATGTTGTTGCTTGTTATACTTCTTTTAGAAGGCAAGTAGATAGGAGAAGAAATGTAAATTATGTGTTCATGTTTTATTGAGAACTTTCATGTTATTGTTTATCTTTCTTAATTATCCTAAAAATGTTGAATTTAATTTGGTTGGATATTCCGATGCGGATTTTATCGGTAGTTTACTTGATCGTAAGAGCACTAGTGGACTTGCCAATTTTTTGGTAGTTCCTTAGTATCTTGGTTAGTAAAAAGCAAAACTCGATTGCTTTATCCACTATCGAAGTGGAATATATTGCGGTTGCTAGTTGTTGTGCACAAATTCTTTGGATGAAACAAACTCTTTGTGATTTTGGATTAAAGTTTGATAGCATGCCCATATTTTGTGATAATACTAGTGCTATTAATTTGACTAAGAATCCTATCCATCATTCTAGGACTCAGCATATTGATATTATGCATCATTTTATTAAAGAGCATGTGCAAAATGTAATATTACCCTTGAATTTGTAAGCTCTAATAATCAATTGGTGGATATTTTTACCAAGCCTTTGAATTAAGAAAGTTTTTTCAAAAATAGGCGTGAGCGTGGTATTATTCGTTGTAATGTATCTTGATTTCCTATCATACTTGATATTATATTATAATGCATATTGATAAGGGGAGAATTGGAATATTTGTATATGTCATATTTTTAGGGGGAGCACTTATATGTTTTTTTTTTTTTTTTTTTTATGATTCCAAAGAGAAGTATAAGAAAAATGTGTTATGATTGTGTTGAATATATTATTTAGGGGGAGAATTAGTAAAAGGGAAGAAGTTAATTCTTTTGAATGAATTTTAAGAATGATCTTTGTGATGATATGTATACTTATATTAAAATTAGTTGTTGGTCAATATGTGTTGCTATGGTTATATGCATTTCAAGTTATTCTTCTTCTATGGTTTGTCATCATAAAAAAATAGAAGATTGTTAGCTTTTTGTCCCTTAATCCCAAATTAATTAATTAATGTTTTGATGATAACAAACCTAATTTTATTCATTAACAATTTAAGTGTTTTGAAGTGTCGTAGAGCTCGAAATAACAGTTCCAACGCAATTTGAATCGCTCAAATCGGAGTTCAAATGAAGAAGATATGACCGAAATAAGTTTAACAGAAAAATACCGTGGTAGATGAGGTGGCATAATCGGACTATTTGCATGTAGACATGTGTCAGCATATTTGTTGAATGGTGGATCATTAAGAAAGTGACACATGGTGAGCTTTTGATTTTTTGGATTGATTTTAAAAAGTAAATGAATTTAAAAAAAAATTAAAAGGAAAATGAATTTTATATTATTTTATATTTGTGTTGCTAGTTTTTGCCACATGCTATGTTTTTTATTTTTGGATTGATTTTAAAAAGAAAATAAATTTGAAAAGAAAAAGAATTTAATATATATTTTGTTTGTGTCAAACGACTAGTTTAGCTTAAAATCTCCACCATTGATTTTTCTTTTCCAAAATCCAATGGTCCAAATTAAATGTGGTTTCTAAAAACTTTTCGTTTCTATTTAAACCTATCTTCTTCTCCAAATTTCTACAACTTTTCACATATTACAATCATCAATTTTTTTTTTTTTTTTTTTTAAAAGGCCACCATTGTTACTCTCTCTACAAGCTTCCAATTTCTTTTTTTTCTTCTCATTCTTGAGAGAAATTTCTATTGTATTATGAGGATTAAAGTGTATGAGCTCAATCTTGTATACCCACTCTTTTTAGAGAGTTTCATTGTGTGATTTAAATTTTCAAAACATTGTAACGGTTGGATCCTAACCTGTGGAAAGAATCGAGTTTGCTCTTGAACCTGTAAAAGGAGCAAGGTAGCGCACTCTCATCCGTGGAAAGAGTCAAAAGAAGATTTTTTTTTTTTTTTTAATTGAAGTCCCAAGAGGTGCTTGGGAAAGTGGATGTAGGTCGTGTTTGACCGAACCGCTATAAAAACCATGGTGTCTTATGCTCTATCTCTTTCCTAGTTATTCTTGCATTTAATTTTAATTGCTTGATTTTGTTGTTGAGATTGATTGAGTATATTGTTACATGATTTTTATCAATCTTGTTATTTAGCATAAATTAGAGTTTTTATCAATTTAATTTAAAAATATCTAATTAGATCAAATTGATCAAACTTTAAGAAAAAGTTTAATTATACCCTCTTCACCCCCCTCTTAGTCCTTCATTTAGAGTAATAATGATCCCGAAGTTGATTTTCTAGAATCCACATTGGTTTGAAAATCAGAATCAATGTATCCTATAAGGATCAAATCCTTAGCACCATATACGAGCATATAGTCTCTCATTCTTCGAAGATACTTGAGAATGTTTTTAACGACAGTCCAATGATCATATCCAGGATTGGACTGATATCTGCTGATAATTCCAACTGCATAGCATATGTCGGGACGTATACACAACATGACATACATTAAACTCCCAACTACTGATGCATATGGAATTCGTTTCATAACCTCAACCTCTTGAGGTGTCTTAGGACATTGTTCCTTAGACAAATGAATTTCATACCTGAAAGGCAATACACCTCTCTTAGAATTTTTCATTTTATATCTAGACAACATCTTGTCTATATAAAATGCTTGAGATAAAGCTAACGTTCTGTTTTTGCGGTTCCAAACTATTTGGATCTGAAGAACATATTGTGCATCACCCAAATCCTTCATTTGGAATTGAGTAGCTAGCCATCTCTTAATGTCAGCTAGAAATTGTACCTCATTTCTAATGAGTAGAATATCATCAACATATAGAACCAGAAAAAGCTACAATTTTGTTGACAATCTTCTTGTAAACACAAGGTTCATCAACGTTCTGTTCAAAGCTATCAGAAAAAGCTACAATTTTGTTGACAATCTTCTTGTAAACACAAGGTTCGTCAGCGTTATGTTAAAAGCCATAAGAATTAATCCCAGTATCAAATCTCATATTCCAGGACCGAGACACTTGTTTTAACCTATAAATGGATATTTAAGCGTGCAAACCTTTTGTTCTTGACCCTATTAAATAAACCCTTTTAGTTTAGAGATATAGATACTTTCTTCAAGATAGCCATTTAGAAAAACTGTCTTGACATCCATTCCCAGATTTCATAATCATAAAAGGCAGCAATGGACAAGATTATTTTAATAGACTTAATCATAGCAATCGGAGAGAAGGTTTGGTCATAGTCTACCCCCTCTCTTTGGGTAAACCCTTTTGCCATGAGTCTAGCTTTGCAAGTATGTATCTTACCAGTTTGGTCTCGTTTTCTCTTATAGATCCATTTGTAACTAATAGGTTTTACCCCTTTTGGTTGATCTATAAGTTTCCAGATTGAATTGAAGTACATTGACTCAATTTCAAGGTCCATGGCTTTTATCCACTAGTCTTTATCCACATCTTTCATTGCCTGTTTAAAAGTCAATGGATCCTCTAAACCATCATCAGGTATGACGACTTGAGTTTCTGTTAAACTCATGTAACGATTAGGCTGTTGAGCAACCCTCCTACTACATCGAAGCATTCTCAATTCTTGAGAAGAATGTGAAGTGCCAATTTCATCAACAACACTTGTTGAAGGACGAACTTGATCAACAATTCTTGTTGACCTATTTGTACTTTCTCTGGACATTTCACTTAATACTAGCTTATTGCAAGGTTGATGATTTTTTATGCGGTCTTCCTCTAGGAATGTTGCTTTTGTCGATACAAATACTTTATCTTCCTGAGCATCATAAAAATAACCACCTTTTGTCTCTTTAGAATAGCCTACAAATAGGCATACTTTTGAACGACATTCCAATTTCTTTAGGTTAAGTATCAACACATGTCCTGGACATCCCCAAATTCTAAAGTGACGTAAACTACCTTTACGTCATCTCCATAGCAAGTAAGATGTTTCTAAAACATTTTTCGAGGGAACCATGTTCAAAATATACACGACAGTCTCTACTTCATATCCCCTAAAAGAACTAGGTAACTGAGCATAACTCATCATTGAGCAAACCATGTCCAACAGGGTTCTGTTTCTCCTTTCTAGAACATCATTAAGTTGAGGTGTGCTAGGTGCTGTGAGTTGAGACTGAATTCCTTATTCTATCAAATAGTCTTGGAATTTTAAGCCCATATACTCACCACCTTGATCTGATCGAAGTGTTTTAATCTTTTTACCTAATTGGTTCTCAACCTCTGCCTTATATTCCTTGAACTTTTCAAGCGTTTCGAACTTATGATGCATTCTTTGTCATTTGCACTTTAGCCATCATATTATCACGATTATCCCTTATTGAAAGACTATAATTCTTCATCAAAATATTATAGCCTTTCTCTAAGAGTTGTCCCAAACTCAAAATATTGTTCTTCATATCAAGCACATAATGAATGTTAGAGATAAACTCATGCTTCCCACTCTTCAAGTTGATCCAAATCTTACCTTTTTCTTTAACAAGAATTTTTGTGGCATCACCAAATATGACATTACCACCAACAGATTCATCAAGTTTCACGAACATTGACTTACATCCACACATGTGATTGCTTCACCGCTATCAAGATACCATGCATTATTTTCACATGCTTCTTCACCTTTGCATGCTAGAAGCAAAGATGACTCATCGCTTTATTCATATTTCTCAGCATAATTTTTATTTTCTTCTACTTTATTCCTACATTCCCAGGAATAATTGCCAAATTTATGACAGTTATAACATTCAACCTATCTTTTATCATACTTTTTTTCATTATTTGATCTTTCTCCATTTAACCTTGAATAATTTTGTCTTCCACGACCTCTTGATGAATTAGAGTTTGAATTACTCTCATCAAATTTTCTTTGACCATAATTTCTTCAACCTCGATCTCTGAAATCAACATGTCCACGATTGTTACCACGTCCTCGACTTTGATTGCCTTTTTCTTGGCTATCTTCTTTATCTCTCAACTGCAACTTTGACTGAAAAAGTTGCTCAGTTGTTTGTTGTTCTTCTTGAGAAGTTTCTCTTCATGGGCTTGTAAGGAACTCATAAGTTGATCAATGTACATTATACTCAAATCGTTTGATTCTTCAATAGCTACAACGATGAAATTGAATTTATCCAATGAGCGAAGTATCTTTTCTACCACTTGCTCATCATCTATCGTCTCATCATATCTTTTCATTTCATTTACTACTGCTAGCAATCTTAAAATATAATCTGAAACTGATTCAAATTCCTTCATATGTAGTGATTCATAATCACCTCTCAATTTTTGGAGGTGGACCTTTTTGACTTGATCTACTCCTTTGTATGTGTTCTCCAAAATTTGTCATGTCGGTTGTGCAGTAATTACTCCATAAATCTTCTCAAAATTTGGATCATCGATGACTTGATGAATGATGGTGAGAGCCTTTTGGTCTTTCTTTCTTGTATTTTGCAAAGCTTCTCGTTGAGCTTGATTAAAGTCGCATCACTTTCTGATTCATCATAACCATTATTGAAAATGTCTCATACATCTTGTGAACTTAAACATTTATATGTGATATACAAGTGGATCATGCCTTAAGTGATAACCTATATAGATCTGTAGTATAAGGATTAAGGTGGGATACCTGATCTTGGTGACTCTACGGATACGACCCATTTTATAGAGGTTGACAAGTATTGTAAACTACTACAGATGGTAGATCCTAACCACTCATGTGGAGACATGCGAGCGGGGATGTCCTATACAAAATGTTTGTATAAGACCTGGACCACGAGAGGACTAGACTCTGCATATAACGCCATTGATACTAGAGACTTGCATATCACCTAAACGACCATAGATGACATGACCTCAATCCTGAGTGTTTTGGGAACTCCTGCCTTTGTGGGCGGTCCTTTGATAAGCTTCTCGTAGAGCTTTCATATGAATACACTAACTGTTATAATTTTTTTTCATAAGTCGATACACTTGGAAGAGAACCAAATTGTTATTTGTCATTTGCAAAACAATTATTGTTTTTCAAACTCAAGCTCCGATACCACTTTGTTGGAAGCGTGTAATGGACACTCACAAATAAATAACCAACAAACGATTATTTGAGAGGAAACAAAAACACTTCTAATTGAAAGACTCTTCAAACTTGGTTCACACTTTTGATTGAACTCTCTTTGTGTGTTCTTTTCTACACAATTGGATGCTTTACAGTACAAAAGAATCCTATTTATAGGATTGTCATTGACAAATTTAAATCTATAACTCTCATCTTAATTAGACATCCATAAAACATTTAAAGCCCTATATTTAATTGATTAACGTATCTAACTCTCTCCAACACATGACTTTACTAACTCTCATCAATTAATATGCCTAATTAACCCACATCCTTAAATTCATCTAACTTATCTAGTTAAATAAAACATGTTACTTTCAACTGCTTGTATTAATGTCACAGGAATTTATTCAGATACAAAAAACCATTGCTATGGAGGCATTTGCTTTGATTTTGCTGCAAGGCACCTGAACTTTTACCTATTTACATGAATTAAAGCATTCACTAAGGATGACTATTGAATCTGTTGTCTGGTGCAATGGTCCTTATGTGTAAATTGATATGCAGGCAGGGGAAATTGACGGCTATGATGCAATTTTTCTAAGCACACACAAGTTTCTTGGAGGGCCTGGATCACCTGGAATCCTTCTAATGAACAAAAGTCTATATAAGTTAAAATAATCTCCTCCACCAACTTGTGGGGTGGCACCGTGAGTGAGAGGCTTTGTTTCTTTGTGTTTAGGACCGTGCTTTAGCAAAGGCAATTAATTTATATTCAAAAGGCAATACACGTGGAGGAAGACTATTGGAGAAGTGAATAAGAACTCAGACCAAGCAACAAAATATACCAAAAGGGAAAATATCACAGCAAGATAAAATCAATTCACCAAGGTAATGTATCATAATTGATGCTACCATATCCAATTTCCCAATTAAATAACAGAACAATATAATGTAAAACACTAACAAAATGTGTTAAATGCTCTAAAAAAAATACTCTCCATGATTTCAACAAATTTTAAAATTAATTATTCTTTTTGGGTACAACGGTAAAAAAGAACACTTGATAACAAATTGATTCTAAACGACAGACAGAAACCACCAAAGAGATGATCTTTAAGCTAGATTGCTGAAAAACATAAGCTTCGAGCAAAGGTAGCTCATAAAAAGCTCTCGTAGAAAAGAAATCAAGAATAGACTCTCAACTAATAGAGGAGATCACAGATAGAGCCAATAAAAATCCATACCTCATTAATTCATTATATTAATTTATTGTTAATTGTGATAAATAATATAAACTATTATTATTATTATTATTATTATTATTATTATTATTATTATTAACATTCCATCCATAAATTTTCAAAATTTATTCACGTTGTCTTTTCTTGAATTATATTATAATTTTGTAAAGTGTCCAATAGTTTTGAATTTTTAATTTTTATCTAGTAGATCTTTGAACTTCAAAAAGTATTTAATATATATTTCAACTTTCAATTTTGTATTTAATAGATTCTTAAATTTTTTATTTTTTGTCCATAGATTCTTGACCAATTATACATTTGTTAAAACAATGATTATTTAGATTCAAAATTTAATGTTATATCTAGTAAATTAATTATTTTTAATATTTTTTAATACGTTAGAAATGCCGAAAATTAGTGCTAATTTATTTTGCAAGTTAATGGCCTTTATTTAGTGCTAAAGTTATTATTATTATTATTTTAATTGAAGTTAATGGCCTTTATTTAGGGCAGTGGTACATAAATCAGAGATAAAACTTTAAGGGAGATTTTCAAGGTTAGTGATAAAATTTTAAGGTTAATGCATTATGAAATGCACCTGAAATGTGTATTATTTGTCTTGTATTTAGGGCCATTTTTATCACTTTTGATGTGTTTGCTAGTGGTTTTCAAGGAATTATCATGAAAATTAATTAGAAGTCAAAAGAACCAAATTGAGGCAAAGTCGAATGAGAAAGTGAAGAAAATAAGAAAAACCTTGAGCAGGGCGGATTAGCGCCAACACTGAAGACCCGAGAACAATATTTTTTTACATCCAATAGAGCAACGCAGTGCCCATGAAGAGCGTTGTTACGCTAGGTGAGCATCGTTGCACTTCAACAAGGGACTACATGTGAGGGCATAAATCAGGAGAACACTGCGACATTGGCTTCCAAAAATAAAAAATTTCTCAATTTTGACAAGTTCTTGGACTCTCTAAGTTTTCTTCTTCTATATATTTGGATGATCTTCAACACTCAAGACATGGCATTCAGCACGAATTTAGACCTAGAAGAGTGAGCTTTTTCCCTAGAAAAGTTAAAGATTGTGGAGAATTATTTTAGAGACCATTGGAGATCCCGAGGTGTTGACTGAGAGGAGATTGGTGAGTTCCATTAAAGGAGAAGCATCATGATAGTGCCCTTTACTTTTTTAACTTAATCCTATAAAATTTGTATGCAAGTATCTATTTAAGATCCGTGAATGCTTAAACTCTCTTGTTTTAGGGTGTTGATGAAGCTATTAGGAATTTAGGTTAAGTTTAGTCTTTTCATGGATCCTGTTGAACTTTATGTTTTTCAATGATATTGTGCTTCATTTTTACTGCTTGACCTTCAATGAATGTTAGGTTGAATGTTTTATTGATAAATTGAATGTTTAATCAGACCTATCATTGAATCATTATTAAACTCTCATGAACATAGTTAGATTATTAGTGAAAGTTGTTGATGACAATACTTATTATCTTGCTTCTTAATTTGATTTCAAGAAGTTAGTCATCATTTAAGTTCAATGAGAATAGGTTGTTTTTGTGAGAAAATAATCTTAAATTAAGTTTCTAGACTTAGGCATATTGTTCATACATGATTCCATGAATTGACTATAGTAGACCTAATGAAGTAGTTAACAGATTCAATACCTTAGAACACTTTTACTCTTGGATTTTCAAAATTCTTTATTGCTTCTTTATTGCTTATAAAATTTCAAATTCAACTCGATTTTTATTCCTTAGCTAAAATTCACACAATTCTGAGATACTAAACAATAACTTTTTAATTGATTTCTAAGGACGATACTCGGCCTCTTGAGTCGTTTTAATTATTATAACTTGATTATATATATTTACCTGCACATGATTCACACATCAAGTTTTTGGCGCTGTTGTCGGGAATAAAAAATAACGATTTGTACGTAATATTTAAAAATCGGAGATATTTTAGACGAAGGCTTATTTTTGTTCTAATCTTGGCTGGTGTTTTCTCTTGTGCATGACCCGTGACAAGGACATTTCTTTTGTGCCTTTTGACCCTAAGATTGAACGTACTTTGAGGAGAAATCTTAGGGATAAACGGAAAGAAGAAGAAGAAGAAGAGATGGCCGAAGAAGCGGAGAAAGCTATTAGGGATTATTTTCAACCACCATTCCCTATAGCTCAACCCAACATATTGAATGCACCCATAAATACAAACAACTTTGAGTTGAAACTAGGGTTGATTCAAATGGCTAGGGAAAAATGTCACTCTCACTTTTATAGGATTCCTTTAAAGGTAGAAAGTAGCTCAGTGGGCAAGTCTTGGGAAGGGGTGAGACTAGTTGGTATCAGTGCATAAGATTTGGGGAATAGGGTTCATTAGTGTGAGCATGATGACGCTATAATATGTCTAATATGTGATATATTATAGAAAACCATGCCCCAAAGAAGTGGCAGACTTCGTAAGTAACCTCCAAAAGGGACTATGATGCTACCTCCAAGACGAAGGAAGGAGACCAGAGTGAATCTAGCAGTCCGTAGGTAAGAGCTGAAGTAGAGGAGCAATTCTTAGAGAGATTTTCTCAGTATGTAGCAAAGGGATTAGAAGCAGGGTCAGTGAACCAAGAAAAATGATTTGGAATCAAACGATTAAAGGCACTAGGTGCCATAACCTTCGAAGGAACTACGAACCCCACCGACGCTGAGGCTTGGTTTGTCCTAATTGAGAAGTGCTTCAGGGTAATGTGATGCCCTGATGATAGAAAGGTAACTCTCGCTACCTTCTTATTGTAAAAGAGAGCTGAAGATCGGTGGCGTATGTTATAGAGTAGAAGGAGGTCAGGGGATGAGTTTACGTGGGAGGAGTTTGGGAAAGATTTCTACGAGAAATTCTATCCCCAGGCGTTTCGCGATGCAAAGCGAAATAAATTATTAGGACTCGTACAAGGCTCCATGTCGGTGGCCGAGTATGAGCAAATGTACACTGAACTTAGTAGATACACTGGCAATATAGTCAAGGATGAAGAGGAGAGGTGAAAAAGGTTCGAGAAGGGATTACGACCTAAAATTCGCACACCAGTAACTGCCAGTGTTGATATATTGGAATTTTCAAAATTAGTTGAGGCAACAATGCAGGTGGAAGCCAGTCTAGTTGGGAAAACAGAATCGGAGCCCAAGGATCAGAAAGAGGAGAGTTAGAAGATTACATTAGGGGTTTCGAGTAAAAAATATCTAAGACCTGTTCCGGAAAGCAAAAGATCAAAGTAGAACATTCACAAGACAAGGCACACACTCAATATCCTGGAGAATCCATCGCAAGTGTTAATCGAAAGCCATGGTGCTCCGAATGTAAGCGGTACCACTCAGAGGGATGCTATGGAGGTACTAATGTGTGCTATAGCTATGGGGAACCAAGTCACTATAAATGAAACTGCCCTCAGTCTAGACAACAGGATAAGAGGAAAGTGAAGACTTCGAAAGCCTGAAATGGGGATTTATCTTTCTAAAGTTAAACTATTTATTTGAATTTGCATTATTATAGGCCAACTGTTATTGTGTATATGTGTTTTATAATGTGGTAATGAAGTACTCAGACTTTATAAGGATTTATGTTTATTCACTAGTTAATAGATGGGAATGGAGGAAAAGAAAAATCCTTTCTGTGTGTTGTGTGGAAAGAACTACATGGGAAAATGCTTGTGAGGAACGAACGAGTGTTATGTATGCAAGCAAGGACACATTGGGAAGAAATGCCTATAATTCTTTCGATTTCTGAAACATTGGGAAGCAGCCACTAGTTCGATTACAAGTCTTCCCTGCCAGAATTGCAATAGAAACCATAAGAGAGACTAGAAAGGAAGAGAAGGCTTGTGCTTAAAATATGAGCAGCCAGGACATCATTGCAAGGATTGTCTGACAACTAGTCTAGATAGACCGAAGGAAACTTGGAAAATAGTATTGGTATTAAAGCACCACAAAGTTGTATGGATGTAAATACAAGTGTAACTTGTAAAAGTTTGGTAATAAGTGAATAAAAAGAGCTTTCGTAATTAGATCTAATTTTGAGGACGGATTTTTTTTGGGGGGATGGATATGTGACATCCTCACCCTTACAAAATTCCTTTAAAGGTAGAAAGGAGCTTGGATGGCAAGTCTTGAGAGGGGGTATGACTAAAATGCTTTTAGAGGATGCCCTACTGAAGAACCTCAGAAGTATCTTAGATCGTTTTTTGAAATATGTAGAACAATTAAGATTAACGAAATTACTAATGATTATAAATTTGCTCAAACTCTTTAAAACAAATATTCTTTTGTAGCTTCTCCACGTGCTTTATTAAATCTGTAACTTAAGACACTGGTAGATCTATGTAGGGGTCAGGGGGCATGTGCCCCTACCACCACCCCCCCCCCAAAAAAAAATGTATTTTTAATATAGATTTTAAGTAGTATATTAAAAATATATATAAAAACTCATTATTCTTTCAAAAGCACACATTTATCGTACAGGCTTAATCACAAATTAAAAAATTGTTATGGGAAACTCAATTGGGTCTTAAATAATTTTCTAAATAAGGATATTTGGTGAAAAACTAGGGGTCGGCTACCCAACATTCAACTAACCAAATTCAATGTCAACAATTTGGGGACAACCTTGAGTCGTACTAAAGTCAGATGTCGAAGCCTGTCACAAAAGATAGGCAGGTTAACTCCGCTTAAGTGCTAGAGGATGAAGACTATGGAATTGATTAGAGACAATGACGATCAAATCAACACTCCTCATTAGGATTGTCAAATTGAAAATTTCCAAAATTGACAAGAAAAGCCAAGCTCGAGAATCTATACCCCTCAAGATAGGACATGCATGATACTAATACTTGCGCTCAACACTGCTTAGTTACGGTGGACACGTGCTAGAAACCTAGCTAAATCTTTAAAAAGATGGTGTTGTTAAATGTTTCAGGCATGGCCAGAGATCCGTTAATGATTTTTGAGGAGTAAGGTTTGATATGGTTATACCAGAGTGATAAGTTGGTATGCCATATAATGAAAAAGTTTGAACAAAAGTGCAACAAAGGTTAAAGCAATACTCCTAAGTTTGCATCAACACACATGACTACTAAGTAGCCCATCCTCAAAACCAAACTTAGGAGTGAGGGCTAGTGTTGAGGAGTGAATTTTGGCCTATCAGAATAAAGCTAAAAATCAAGGTAATATAAGATAAATCAAGATAATATGAGATAATAAAAAATAAGATAAAATAAAATAGTATAAAATTTTATCTTTCTTAGGATTAGAAAAATCTCATATCCTAATCGTAGTACATTTAAGATAAAATCCTAGATCAAGTCCTCTATAAATACACCATAATGGCTCCATCAAAGGTAACTTAAAACTTTTAACTTCTTCACTGATACAAAATTACAAATATTAGAAAAAAACTGTAAATTTGGTATTTGAGAAAATCATTAAAAAAAAAAAAAAAAAGACCTTAATTTCTAAGCATTTCCACTATTTTCCACGTCATCTAAAGTATTAGCCTTCTTAATAGAGAATTTCCACATCAAATTACCAAAAAGTCCCTCAACCTGCTCCAAATTCACCCCACGTGTCTCTGGGAAGACTACATAAAAGAACACCCAACCCACCATCGCAATGCCAGCATAGAGAAAAAATGTGCCGCCAATTGTAATCGCATGGTACAGGGACAAAAACGTCATTGACACAACTCCTCCCATCACGTTATTCACTACCAACCCCATGCTCACCCCTTGAGCGCGTAGCTTCAACGGGAATAACTCCGAGCTGACGTAAGTCATTGGCCCAATCCCCATCGAGAAAAATGCCACGGCAGTTAACACCATGGCAATGCAAAACCCCACCACCCATGTGTCTTGCTCTTGCGACCACTCAATAATCGTTAGCCCAACCCCTAATGTAATTAAAGATATGATCATTCCGCCGATGCTCATCAAAATCAATGGTCGCCGCCCAACTCGATCGAATAGGACGGTGGCGACCAAGATGAAAATTGTCTTTGTCACGCCAACAGCCACTGAAGCGAGAAGCTTGTGGTCGGAGGATGAGATTCCGACCTTTGCAAAGATTCTAGGGCTATATAAAACGACGGCATTCATACCGGAGGCTTCCTGGAAGAAATGCACGCCGATGACGGTTATCAAGATGTGGCGGACGGCTGGCGTTGGGCGAAGGAAGAACTCTTTCCATACGCCGCCACCGTGGCTACTCTGTTTTGGGATTGGAAAGACGTCGTCTTTGCAACTCGCTGAAATTCCGACAACATTTTTTATGTCGTCGAGGCGTTGTAGAGATTCTTCTATGGAATTTGAGGTTCTGATGAGGACTTGTTTAGCTTCACCGAGACGACCTTGCATTACAAGCCATCGTGGGGATTCTGGGATTACGAGAATCACAACAGCGGCTAAGAATAACGATGGGATTAATCCAATTCCAAGCATAAATCGCCATCCTAGTTGAATTGGAAGCTTGGAGAATGCGTAATTCGAAATGTATCCTAGTAAGATACCGACATTAACAAACACCTGCAACAAAATTCCTAAAATATTCTTTAATTTTGCGAAGAAATAAGGAAATCCATATCCAAGAAGAAGAGAATTGAGCCGTAATTTCAATTGGAAGGTAAATCTCGCTCTTAATTTAACAGTGCACCTCTGGAAAAGAGGAAAGGCAGCCGCGAGATGATGTCGGAGAAACCTCGGCGGTGTAAACAGAGGCAATTATCGAAGCGTATCCAATACCGATACCGGCAACGAATCTGCCGGACATGAGGAGGCTGTAGTTAGGGGCGAACCCCATGAGAATGGCTCCAAAAAAGAAGAATCCAGCAGAGATAACCATGGTGTAGCGGCGGCCGATCAGATCGGATGTTCTGCCGGCAACGGCGGCGCCAATAGTGGCGTAGAGATTGATGATTCCGACCAGGATTTCCACTTTCACATCAGAAATTTGAAAATCCTCTTGAATGTAGATTGCCGCACCACTCATTACACCTATATCTGTTTGAATACACAAAATTTCTACAATTCAAGGGTGAGAAGAACAGAGATGAAGAATGGAAAGGGAAGAAAGTAAAATTTCTGACCGTAACCAAGCAAAACGGAAGACATGGAAGCGATAATTGCACATAGAAAAGAAAATATGTTTTTGGTTTGTCGACTGATTCAATTAACGGAAAATGGAGGCCGGAAGTTGCAGAAACGTCATCATTCCGGCCGCCCATACTTAGTTTTCCGGATAACTTGGAAATTCGAAAAGTAAAATCGGACATAAATAAGTATTGTAACTGGTCGGTTTGGTTGATTTTAATTGAGTTGAATTGTTCTAAATTACCAATATGTCCTTCGGCTTTTGAAGATTTTTTAAAATTATTATTATGAATATTATAATAATAAATAGATGTCCATTGTTTAGTGTTCTAAAGCCATGTGTCTTATTATTATTGTTCATGTGCCTTGTAATTATTCAGGCTTGGTGTCTATGTAAGTCCACATCCTATTTGTCACTTTGCCTATAAATAATAGTATTTGGTGGATCTTAAAATCATACATACATTGGTGAAAATTCTACTAATTTTCATATTATCTAATTTTATAATTTTATTTATTTTATTTTATATATTTAATATTATTATATAAATATATTATTATATTATATTTTCTCTATATCTGTGTTCCTATTGTGCTCTTCAAATTCACATTACGTTATCAGCACAAACTCCTGTCTTTTTTCCCCCTAAAGGTAGGTCATAAAGGTAGTTGATTTTTTCCTCTTTGTTATAATTAATAAATTTAATGTTATTTTGCATATTCAATATCTATTAAATTTCTAACATAAGTACAATATTTTATGATAGTGCTATTATGACAAATCTCACAAAATTAGAATTAGTCACCCTTGATATTAACGACAATAATTATTTGTCATGGGCACTTGATGCCGAAACCCACCTGGATGCTATGAATCTTGGGGAGACTATTAAAGAAGAAAATATGACATCTAGTCAGAACAAAGTAAAAGCTATGATTTTCCTTCGTCATCATCTCCATGAGGGATTGAAAATGGAGTATCTTACAATAAAAGATCTTCGTATCTTGTGGAAAAATTTAAAAGAGAGGTATGATTATCAAAAAACAATTATTCTTCCTAAAGCTCGTTATGAGTGGATACACTTGAGGCTACAAGATTTCAAATCAGTAAGTGATTATAACTCCGCATTATTTAAAATAATCAATTCGAAATTGTTATTATGCAGAGAGAAAATTACTGATGTCGATATGTTAGAGAAGACATTTTCTACATTTCATGTCTCAAATATGCTGATGCAACAGTAATATCGAGAGAAAGGTTTTAAATAGTATTCTGAGTTAATTTCATGTCTTCTCGTAGTCGAACAAAATAATGAGTTATTGATGAAAAATCATGAATCTTGACCAACCGAAACGACACCATTCCCTGAAGTGAATGTTGTGAATTTTAATAATAATCGTGGTCGAGGTCGTGTTCGCGATCGAAGTCGTGACCATGGCTGAGGAAGAAATAATTATTATTTTCGTGGTGGTCGTTTTAATCATTTAAATTTCAAAAGAATTACACAAAATGATGATCACAAAAGAAAAGCTCCACAAGATAAGATTTCAAAAAGTGTTGAAAATAAATGCTTCCGATGCGGAATGATTGAGCATTGGTCACGTACCTGTCGTACGTCAAAACACTTAGTTGACCTCTATTAGGCCTCCCTAAAGGAAAAAGAGAAAAATGTGCAAGCAAATTTTGCATACCAGGATAATGACATATTTGACCCATCCCATATGAAAAAATTTGGATGTGGTGGACTTCTTTGAATCTCCTGAAGAGAAGATTTGCATAGTTGATGGAACATCAAGTGTTTCTTTTGATTTTGAGAATATCTAGACTTAATATTACTGTTTTCTTTTATCCATCTCCATGTTTTTTGTAGTAACTTTTGTATATTTTAAGTGTTGTTTTTCATATTGTAATTATTTTCTTTTAGTAAAGAAACATTGATCATTTTCATATGTTTGGTGACTCAAAAATGAGTAAAGAAAATCTATATCTAGCAGACAGTGCAACTAACATAAAAATACTTACAAATAAAAAATATTTTTCAAAATTGACAATGCTGAAAACAAAAGTAAATATAATATCAAGTTCTACAAACTTGATCGAAGGTTTTGGAAAAGCAAATATTATTTTACCTAGAGGAACAAAATTTATAATTGACAATACATTGTTTTCTAGTCAATCAAAGAAAAATCTTTTAAGTTTTAAAGATATACGTTGCAATGGTTATCATATTGAGACTGATAGTAAGAATAATGTGAAATATCTATATATCATATCCACTGTCTCTAATGAAAAACGTATATTGGAAGAGTTGCCTGCTTTGTCTTTTGTATTGTATTATACTCATATATGAGTAATTGAAACATATGCAACAATGAACCTGAAGTTCATGAATCCAGACATATTTACAATTTGGCATGACCGTGGGTCATCCAAGATCTATAATGATGAGAAGAATTATTGACAATTCAAATGGACACCCATTGAAGAACCAGAAAATTCTTCAATCTAATGAATTATCATGTGATGCTTGCTTTCAAGAAAAATTGATGATTAGACCATCACCAACTAAACTGGGGACTGAATCACCTACATTTTTAGAACGAATTCATGGTGATATATGTGGACCCATTAACCCATAAAATGGACCATTTAGATATTTTATGGTATTAATAGATGCATCCAGCAGATGGTCACACGTATGTTTATTATCAAGTCAAAATCTTGCATTTTCAAGATTACTTGCTCAAATAATTAAGTTAAGAACACAATTTCTTGATTATACAATTAAGACTCTTCGTCTTAATAATGCTGGTGAATTTACATCTCAAGCTTTTGATAATTATTGTATATCAATTGGGATAAGTGTTGAACATCCTATAGCTCATGTTCATACATAAAATTGTTTAGCATAATCATTTATAAAACATTTGCAATTATTGCAAGACCATTACTTATGAGAGCTAAGTTTCTTACATCTGTATGGGGACATGCTATTTTGCATGCAGCGTCACTTGTACGTATTAAGTCAATAGCTTTTCACAAGTACTCACCATTACAATTAGCTTATGGTTATGAGCCAAATATTTCCCATCTGAGATTTTTTTTTTAATGTGCAATATATGTTCCAATTGCTCCACCACAACGCACTAAGATGGGTCCTTAAAGGAGGTCAGGAATATATGTTGGATATGATTCCCCATCAATTATTAAATATCTTGAGCCCCTGATGGGTGATGTATTTACTGCACGATTTGCTGAATGTCATTTTAATGAGACAAATATTCCAACATTGGGGGGTGGGGGATTAAAAAGTTGGAAAAAGAAATTATATGAAATGTACGTTATGTATCATTTAGATCCTCGTACAGTTCAATGTGAACTTGAAGTTCAGAAAATAATTCATTTGCAAAATATAGCAAATCAATTATCATATGCATTTATAGATGCAAAGAAAGTAACTAAGTCACATATACCAGTTGTAAATGTTCCATTAAAAATTGATATCCCAACACAACAAGTTGTCACTAATGAGTCTAGAACATGGCAGAAGCGTGGTAGACAACTAGGTTCCAAAGATAAAAATCCTCGAAAACGAAAAATAATTAATAGTGACAAAGACTTGGTTGAGGATGTAAATACCCATAAAGAAATCCTCGACATGACTATTGAGGAAGGTGAAATACCTAAAAATAATAATGAGATTTCAATAAACTATGTCATGATAGAAAAAAGATAGGATCGAACTAATGTAATTATTGACAACATTTTTTGCGTCTAATATTGCTATTGATATTATATCTGAAAATGAAGATCTTGAACCAAAATCTGTTGAAGAATGTTGACATAGAAAAGATTGGCTTCAGTGGAAGGAAGCAATCGAGATAGAGTTAAACTCACTTTCAAAACTTCAGGTTTTTGGACCAGTAGTCTGAACACCAAAAGGTGTTAAACCTGTGGGATATAAATGAGTATTTGTGATGAAAAAGAAATGAAAATAATGAGGTCACAAGATATAAAGTAAGACTAGTAGCACAAGGTTGTTCACAAAAACTTGATATTGATTTTGAGGAGACGTATTCTCCGGTGATGGATGCAATTACACTAAGATATTTAATTGGTTTGACTATGTATGAAAGTATGGATATGAATCTTATGGATGTAGTCACAACATATTTATATGGATCTCTTGATAATGATATTCATATGAGAATTCCAGAAGGATTTAAGGTACCTGAAATATATACATCGAATTCCCGAGAATGGTATTTAATAAAGTTACAGAGATCACTATATGGATTGAAACAATCGAGATGGATGTGGTACAATCGCTTGAGTGGATATTTATTGAAAGAAGGATATCAAAATAATCCAATATGTCTGTGTGTTTTTTGAAGGAACTCTTATACAAGAGTACCTCTGAGCGGAAGTGGATCGTTCCAAACTCATTGTGACAGAATTACCGCATTTACAATCTAACAGAATAGATATGCAATTAAGAACAAATTACCAACATGCTTTGAAACTTAAACAATAAGAGAACAGGAAATACGTACCAGTTGAAGAACTCTTCTTCACCAAAACTCGTTTTCCTCTAAGGAATGCTCCTCTCGCTCTCGCTGGAAAAGTCAAGGCAATCATCCACCAAAAACCCGGTCATCTACCTACGAACGGACTCCACACGAACACAACAATGGGGATAACACCACCACTTAGAACACTCGGTATTCTTAGTGTGAGAATCTAGGAGGTGTGGGCTTTTTTGGATTTGGTAGAGGGACGGAGGAAAGGAAGATCGTATACCACGACCAAGCAAGTGGGAGAATATCGGGTCTATCGTATAGACAATCCTTGATCGTTTAAAAAGAAGGTACATGATCGTTTAGTAAATAGGCTGTGATCGTATAGACGATCGTTTAGTAAACGCTCAGGCGTGTGATCGTTTAGGAAAAATATAGACGATCGTTTAGTAAATCCTATGCAATCATTTAGAAAGAAGCGTGCATGTATACGATCGTGTAGAAACATTGAGCTATCGTTTTGGCTCTTGGTTTACTATGCGATAGGCAGTATACAACTCGTGAACGAATGACCGATCCTTTGCAAAATGAAAACAATTTTCATTTTATTCTTTAGAGAAAACATCAGCACAATTATCCTATAATTGTCAAATTAAAAATAATAAATATAATCATATTATATTCATTAACCTATGGTATAATATCACATCATATACAATACATTAACCATAGTCTTTTCTCCTCCACTAGATATAAAACATATTTATATCATTTTCCTCCAAATAATGTATCTCATACATATTGTCAATCATATCATATATAATTAACCAGTTCAATCCTTTCATATATAATCGAACTTCCTCTTGTCAATTTGAACACTTCAATCTGACCCAAAAACTGATTCTCAACTTGAATCCATTGAGCTACCAAGGGGACCTTATAGACCTATGATTCGAAGCTCCAACGGTACGTGAATAGCTGACTAAACTCTTCAGCCACGAGATCCACCATCTGTTAACTGCCAGGAATTCCACTAAAGACCGACAGTTACATTCTTCTCATCACAGATATATTTATGTGTCCATCGAATATAACCAATCAACAGTATGATAATCCTTCACAGATGTTCGTAAGTATAGTTGGGCCAATTTACCGTTTTCCCCTGTAGTTACATCTAACTCCTTAAGTACCACTCATCCCTCTAGTGAACAATACAACATAGTCCTACTATTTGTGGACACTTCTCGGGCCATGAGAAGGTGTGTGACGCCACATTGTTCAAGCCTTGAGATTATCCCTTAAGGGAGCAATCTATCTACTTACCCCTACTTTGGGGAAGAAGTGAATTCCATATTGTGTAGTTGAGTTCCCAACTCCCAAATCAGATGAATTCCTAAAGTGATAGGTTTGAGTCGGCGATATGGCCACTCGTAGCCATGAAAATCAAAGGATCGCCCTCAAAGGCAGAAGTTCCCAACTCACTTAGAATTGAGGTCATGTTACCTATGGTCATCCTAGTGAAGTGAAGTCTCTGTCATGAATGACGTTATATAATGAGACTATAACACTTTGTGGTCCGGTCTTATACAAACTCCTTTGTATAGGACGCCTCTGCTCGCATGTCCCCACATGAATGATCAGGATCAGACCATTTGTAACAAGTAATAACATTTGTAACTATTCTATAAAGCGAGCGGCATCCGTCGCATTACCAGGATAAAGTTTCCCTCCTATATCCATATACTACTGACCATTTTGGTTATCACTTAAGACATGATCCCATTGTATGTCTCCACATACATGCTTAAGTTAGAAATGCCAACCAGGGATCTTAGTTTATTGGTTTGTGGTAAAGCAAATAAAACATCCAATGTTCATAGACATAAGTGAAGAAAATATCATATATTATACATCACAAGCATTTATTCAAAACTGTGTTTACAAACTACAGGACACGAGAGTTTAAGGCATCATTCCGAACAATCTTCCACTTGTCCTAAAGTGAGTGGGGTGTATATATAACTAGTACAAAATAATAAACTAGGGCACTAAGAACCAGTACATAAATATCTCACACTTGCCCTAGTCCAATCGCGAGCGTTCCGGTAGACCCATTCTCTAAAGGTGACCCTCAAACACTGTAGTCATGAGAGCCTTCGGGTCAGCAACGTTGTGCTCTGAAGCGATCTTCGTGACTATCACGTCCCCTCGATGCACTATCTCACAGATGAGATGATACTTTTGCTCTATGTTTTTACCGCGCTTGACTTCTGGGCTCCTTGGAGTTCGCCACAGCACCACTATTGTCACAAAAGAGGGTGATGGGCCTAGACATATCTGGAACAACTTCCAAGTCTGTCAGAAACTTCTTGAGCTAACCAGCCTCCTTAGCAGCTTCACAAGCCGCTACGTACTCGGCCTCTATCATGGAATCGGCAATGCACCCCTACTTAATGCTTCACCACACTACTGCTCCTCCGTTAAGAGTAAAAACTGACCCTGAATTGAACTTTCAAGAGTTTTTATCAGTCTGAAAGTTAAAATCCTTGTATCCAGTAAGGATCAAATCCCTAGTTCCATACATGAGTATGTAGTCCCTCATTCTCCAAAGATATTTGAGGATGTTCTTAACTATAGTTCAATGACCCATGTTTGGGTTAGACTGATATCTACTGACTATTCCCACAGCATAGCAGATGTCTGGCCTAGTATAGAGTATCGCATACATCAAATTGCCAACGACAGATGCATATGGGACCCGTCTCATCTCCTCAACCTCTTGAGGCGTTTTAGGACACATTTCCTTAACAAAGTAACTCCATGTCTGAATGGCAGTAGGTCCCTTTTGGAGTTCTGCATCGAGTACTTGAGCAATATCTTGTCAATGTACGATGCCTGAGATAGCGCTAGCACTTTGTTCTTACGATCCCGAAAAATATGTATATCCAAAACAAACTGAGTCTCTCCCAAATCTTTCATTTAGAATTGGGGTGCTAGCCAGTTCTTAACTGCAGTCAGTAGACCTACATCATTCCTAATGAGTAGGATATCATCTACATACAACACTAGAAAAACTACTGAACTGTTGACGATCTTCTTGTAGACACAAGGCTCATCAACGTTTTGGTCAAAGCCGTATGATTTGATCGTAGTATCAAACCAAATATTCCAAGATCGAGATGCCTATTTCAGCCCATAAATGTGATGATTCAGTTTGCAAACTTTTTGCTCTTGACCTTGGGCAATGAATCCCTCGAGTTACACCATATAAATGGTCTTCTCAAGATTTCCATTCAGAAAGACCATCTTGATGTACATTTGCGAAACCTCATAATCGTAATGAGCGACAATGGACAGGAGGATGCGGATCGACTTCAACATGGCAACAGGCGAGAAAGTCTCCTCATAATCGACTCCCTCCACTTAGGTATAACCCTTTGCCACAAGTCGAGTCTTGAAGGTTTGCATCTTCCCATCGGCACCCCGTTTCTTCTTATAGATCCATTTACAACCTATAGGTCTTACACCATCAGGCCAATCTACAAGATCCCACACTGAGTTGAAGTACATCGACTCTATCTCAAGATCCATGGCTTTGACCCATTCATCCCGGTCAGCGTCCTCCATTTCCTTCTGATAAGACAACGAATCCTCAACGTCGCCATCAGCTACCATAGCCAGGATTTCCGTGAAACCCTGATAGTGAACAGGTGGATTCGCAACCCTCCCATTGTTGGGAATGTCCTAGAATTCGCAATTCATGTTTAACATTCTATTTTATCAATAATAATGACTTGTTGATTTTGTATCTTATTATAAAAATCTAATAAACGCATCATTAGCTGTAGTCTGAATGCTGTAACATTATATAGTGAATAAAAAGGATTAAGTTGACAGTATATAACTTAAATGGTTTAATAAGTATATGGATGAATTTGGGTATCTCATCTTGGTAACACTATTGGATGCGGCTCACTTTGTAAATGTTACAAGAAGTTGTAAGTGCTACAAATGATGTGATCCATAAATCGTTCATGTTGAGACATGTGAGTGAAGGCATCCTATGCCATGAGTTTGTATATAGACAGGACCACAAAAATAGTCACTTTTCTTTATAACGACTGTTTACTGTTAAAACTAACTATTTCATTTATCATATAACCTAGGTTAACTTGATCTTAATCTTGAGCTAGCTATGAACTCCTGTTTGTTTGAGATTATCCTTTAATCTGCAAACAGTGAGAGTAGTCCAACAACACTGCTCAATAAGCTTACAATTTTCAGGATAAGACCGAATGAATAGCTGGGGACATAGCCTTGCAAGATGGAATTCACTCCTACCCTATTTAAGGTTAGCAGATAGATTGTTCTCTTAAGTACTAATTCCAGGTCTTGAACAAATCAAGGCCCCACCTTATCATGATAGAGAAAGGATCTTATTCATAGAGATTATGAATCAGAATTGTTCATTAGAGGATCAGTAGGAACTTAAGAAACAAGATGTATTCACAGGGGTAAAATGGTATTTTTGACCAAGCTGTGATTACGAACAACCTGTGAAGGATCGACTTACTGATTATGGTTATTAAGTGGACATAATATATATACAGCGAGGGGAGTTCAACTATGGGCTATAGTGGAGTGTCCCATTAGTTAACAAATGGAGGTTAGATCGGACTAATCAATTTAGCCAATTAATCTCGAATCGTTGGAGCCCATGATCTATAGGTCCGTGATATCGGGTAGAAATGCATGTTATTACAGTGCTAAGTTATTAAACTATGCAGGTTTACGTTGATAAAATATATAAGATTGCGTCCAAAAAGCATTAAGTACATAACATTGCGGTCGCATGCGTCCACGCATGAAAATAGTTAACTTATGTATTTTTGTGCAGAATATGCGTTGACGCAAGGTGAAAAATGGGATCACAAGAAATCAACGATTGAGCGCAGCGTTACCACAAGGCTTTGTGGTGATTGGCGCCCGTAAATTTCTACCCAAGGAGGTTGCCGCATAGAGCCGGCGTAACTTGGTGGGCGCATCTGGGTGAAAAGCATAATAAATCATGATGGGACAGAATGCTGATGACGGTCGATTCTGAATTAAGTTGACAAGCTGCTAACGAACTACTGTAACAAGTACACTAAAATTTTCAGTGACAAATATTCGGCGCATCAGACAGAGAATTAATGCCATCCCATCAGTGCAATCATAAGAGAGAAAAAGCCTTTCACCCCGAAGCTCTATAAATACCGAAGGCAACCTTCAGTGAAGGGGTTCGTCAAGTTCGAAAGTTAGATAATTTTCTCCATAGTTAGAAGTAGCCTTGTTCTTAGTTTTTTTCTTTTATTTAGAAGGCAGAAGAGAGAAAAGCAACATTGTGCGAGAGATCATTTCGGTGAACTTGGAAGAGTGCCTGAAGCATCGAGATCATAGAGAGGGCCAACTCCTGCGGAAGCAGAAGTATCTTTTGAATAGAATAGAGTTAACAGTGTAAAAGCCTTAGGAAGTAAAGGGTTGCTACTAGGCTCTCTATCCTTATCTTCCATTACCATTTTGTACTTTGAACTTATCTATAGAAATGGAATTTACTTCTTTATATCTGTTCGCACTCTGTTTATTACGCATAAGTAGCTAAATTTGTCAAATGGGTTGAGAAGCACTTAGTTAGCATAACTGGGGATCTTCATTCTATGCGATTATCTTGTATTATGTATGCATCATTCATCCATTAGAGATACTTGGGAGGGTAATCTAAGGACAGAATCTAGGCATAGAAAAGTCAGGTTAGAATCTAGGCTCGAGAGAGTCGAATTAGAATGCATAATCAAGAGATAGGAGCTTAGGAATAAGCACTATTTGTTATTAACGCATCACATGCATCCTAGAGATAGGTTATGATTGTATGCGGTCACCTTGTCTTTGTGTGCATCTTGGATCATCGCATAGGCAAGAAGTCGAGACTTAGGAATAAGCTCTATGGACATTATCGCATTCATCACATGCATCCTAGAATTAGGAGTTACCATATTTGCAGTGGAAAATGATTTGCTGTCGCATGAGTGTAGCATGATCGTATAGTTTGAACGCATTCCCAGGAAACGCTAGCTAATGACCTTATCAACCCATTCCTCCACATACTCAGTGCATCTTTCGCATAATCAATCTTTTCTCAAATCCGCCGCATCCTTCACCAGTGAGAACAGAAGTGAAGATGTCATTCTGATCTATCGAGAGAAGGTCAGAAGAATGCGTTAACTAAAGCGAGTAGTACTTCCAGACATGGAAGCAACCTTGCGTTCATTACGTTAGTCTCTGTTTCACCACAGACATGTGGGAGCGCGGCCGATCACTGAGAGGTGTACACCAAGAGAAGAGTGGAACAGTATTTATAGCTTCAATGCAATTAAGAACTTGCATTGTTTATATTATTTGTCTTTCTCTTTCTATTTTGTTCATAAGTCTTGCCGCCGCATCCCACGTTTTTTAATACCTTTCACAGCCAGCCTGGACCCTAGCATCTTGTACATGAAGCTTGTATCTTGTATCATCTAGCTTAGGTTTACTGTATTTTTACATTATTCTCGCAACTTTACTGCTTTCCTTTATTTTATTGCAATTTATATACTTATACAAACACATTTTTAAAGATTGAAAACCTGGTCGCATAAATCATGAATATACCACAATAACCTAAACCAGTCCCCGTGTTCGACCTCAAATCACACCGAGAAACTTGCGGTGGAATTACACTTGGTACCATCGTAAGGAAACTTGTGACAACGCATGGCATACTACATGAATATCCCCAATTAACGTGTATTTAGAAGTAGTATCGCATCATTATGAGCATAGAACATCATACATTCTTAGCATCCTATCCTAAGTCATAACATGTATATGGCGCCATTGTCGGGGACTGGTTAACGGTTAATGTTGAATATTTTCATGTTATGTGCAGGACAGATCTCTTTGAACTGACTGTTCAACACGGGGAGCAGTTTGACGGTTTAGGATTGCTGGAGTGATCTGGTAACTCTAAGTGGACCCATAGATCAAGTGTATTCTTCGCGCAGAGTTCATTAGGGCTGAACTAATTGATGAAGAAGTATGCCGATGAAAATGTGGCACATGCTGGAAACCAGAGGGGAGATTTGTCAGTGCAAGATCCCGTTTTTCTTGTTGCTGACTAGAACATCCCTATGAGGGAATATGCGGCGCCAGATTTCTATAAGTTTTCACTAGGAATTTCAAGACCAGTAGTTGAGGGGAATGCAAGCTTTGAAATAAAACCTATCATGCTTCAATTGATTCAGAATATGGAACAATTCGGAGGATTATAGGGAGAAGACCCACACGCACATTTGACTAATTCTGTAGACATGTGTAGCATATTCTCCATGCCTGGTGTAACTCAAGAAAGTCTTAAACTATACCTATTCTCGTACACACTACGGGAAGAAGCAAAGAGGTGGGCTCAAGCATTAGAGCCAAACGAAATTAATGGATGGGAGCAGTTGGTTGATAGGTTCATGAACAGATTCTTCCTTCAATCTGTCAACGCAAAGAGGCCGAGGGAAGTTTTGAATTTCGAACAAAAGGGTTATGAAACCTTGAACACCGCTTGGGTACGATTCCGGTAGTTAATAAAGAACTGTCCACATATCAGGATTCCTGATAGTATTTTGATGGAAACCTTTTACAATGGCCTGGACTAATCAATGAAGTAGTTGCTGACACCTCCGCAGAAGGAGGATTAATGAATAAGTCATATATGGAAGCAAATAACATATTGGATCGCATATCGCGACATTCTGATAAATGGATTGATACTGGGCTTAAGGTAAGAGGTCTGGAGCCAGAAAGAGTAGAAAGGGTCTGTGCCAATAGATACAATGAGCGCATTGGTCGAGAAAATGACCACGATGACCTCGCTTCTCCAGAAGGTGGTTAATCAGCAGAGAGCTTTCTCTCAAGGAACATCGCAAGTTAATGCGGTGACTCATACGATCGCAATGGATTACACTCAATGGGGAGAAGTACATTCGATCGACGTCTACCCATGGAATCAACATCCTGTATATGCTATTTATGATGAATCATAGGGCAACGACCACAACCCTGGGTTGGAGGATCACCCAATTTTTGGTTTGGATGAGAATCTCCATCAAGAGGGCCATAGTTTCTATCAATTTAGTTATCAAGAGGATCGAGGCAACCCTCCGGTATTCTCTAATCCAGACTGCAACCCAAGTAATCCTCAAGGTACGCCACCCTGTGACCAACTGTTCGCATATGATACCTCTTGCAGTACCTCATCTCTGGAGACATCGTTAAAGTATTATATTGAAAAGAGCGAGGCAATGAGACAATCGCAAGCTGACTCTCTCAAAGAATTAGAAGATTAAATAGATCAGCTTGCGAGGGAATTAAAGAAGAAAACACCTAGTATGCAGCATGGAAGCTCGGGAGTGTCGGGGTCTAGAGGTAAAGAACAATGTCATGCAGTGACATTGCGGAGTGGCAGAACGACAGCCCCCATTATGCCAAAGGTACCAGATGTGGTAACAATACCAGCAGATTTAACTGTTGATGATGACCAGTTACTAAATAACGGAAGCAGCCCTAATTCAAAAGTAAGATCATCTACAAAAGATAAAGTTTCTCAAGACTTGAATTCTCAATCAATGCAACTTCCAACCAATGACACACAGCAAGCAAGGACCTCACCAAGTAGCAAAGTGAACAATAAACACGGCGGGATCCTCCACCTTTCCCGTCCAGGTTGAAAAAGAAAGACGATAGCAAACAATTTCAGAGGTTTTTGGACATTCTTCGACAACTACACATTAATATTCCCTTGATAGAAGAGCAAATGCCGAGTTATGTGAAATTTCTCAAGGATATTCTTGCCAACAAGAGAAAGATTGAGGAAAATGAAATAGTTGCACTAACATATGAGTGTAGCACTCTGTTTCAAAACAACCTCCCTACTAAAATGAAGGATCCTGGGACTTTTACATTGCCCTGCACCATAGGAGGGAAGATGGTTGGAAATGCGCTATGTGATTTAGGAGCAAGCATAAATCTGATGCCCTTGTCAATTTTTAAGAAGCTGAACATCGGCGAAGAAAGGTCAACCACGATCACATTACGGCTAGCCGATAGATCAATAAATCTTCCAAAGGACAAGATAGAAGATGTTCTCGTGCAAGTGGATAAGTTTATCTTCCCAACAGACTTTGTTATATTAGATTATGAGGCCGATAAAGAAATTTCTATCATCTTGGGTTGCCCATTTCTCGCCACAGAACGAGCATTAATCAATGTGTAAGAAGGAGAGTTAACCATCCGGGTCGATGATCAAGAAGTAAAATTCAACGTACTCAATGCATTGAAGTACCCAGAAGATATAAATAATTGCCAATATATCGAAGAGCTGTGGGGAGAACAGTGGCACAAACCCCTAAAGGACGTGGAAGAAGAGGACTTTGAAATCGGCGCAATGTTGGAGGAAGATTGTGCTACAATTCATGCGGAATCTAATTTTGAACCGCTCAAGATATCTGAACGGACATAGCAGCGCATTGAGCCATCTTTAGAAGAGCCATGTTGGAGTTAAAGTCGTTACTAGTACACTTAAAGTATGCTTACTTAGGAAGTAACGACACGTTACCAGTTATCATTTCTGCATCATTAAGTAAGGAGAAAGAAGATGCTCTCCTACAGATCCTAAGAAACAGCGCAAAAGCCTTATGATGGACCTTGGCAGACATTCGAGGAATCAGTCCCTTGTACTGCATGCACAAGATTCATCTGGAAGAAGGAAGGAATGGATCAGTAGAAAGGCAATGCCGCTTGAACTCTACCATGAAGGAGGTTGTAAAGAAGGAGATAGTAAAGTGGTTGGATGCCGGTGTCATCTACCCGATATCTGATAGCAGTTGGATGAGCCCAGTGCAATGTGAACCGAAGAAAGGGGTGATAACAATCATCACTAATGACAAGAATGAATTGGTTCCCACAAGGAAAACTACGAGGTGGAGAATCTGCATGGATTATCGCAACCTGAATTTGGCCACTAAAAATGACCACTTTCCACTCTCGTTCATTGATCAGATGTTAGACGACTTGCGAAGAATGAATTTTTCTGCTTTCTTGATGGCTATTCAGGGTATAACCAAATAGTAATTGCGCCGGAGGACCAAGACAAGACAACCTTCATGTGCCCATTTGGTACGTTCGCATTCTGACGCATGCCATTTGGACTCTGTAATGCACCAGGCACTTTTCAACGATGCATGACGGAAATATTTTCAGATTACTTGGGGGAGTCAATCGAGGTATTCATGGATGATTTCTCAATTTTCGGCAGTAATTATGAATCTTGTTTAACTAACCTCGAAAAAGTCTTGAAGAGATGCGTGGCAACAAATCTTATTCTAAACTGGGAAAAATGTCACTTTATGGTAGAAGAAGGAATAGTTCTGGGTCATAAAATCTCCAAGGCAGGATTGGAAGTTGATCAGGCAAAAATCGACGCAATTTCCAAATTACCCCCACCTGTGAATGTAAAGACACTTAGGAGCTTTTTAGGACATGTGAGATTTTATAGAAGATTTATACGCAACTTCTCCCAGATTGTAAGACCTCTAAGTGCACTTCTTGAAGTTGATTGCGAGTATAATTTTGATGATGCCTGCACCAAATCATATAACACATTGAAAGAGGCACTAATCTCCGCACCAATTTTGATTGCGCCCAATTGGACGCAACCATTTGCATTGATGTGTGATGTTAGCGGATATGTTGTGGGCGCAGTTTTGAGTTAGCGCTGGGAAAAGGTGTTGCATCCTATTTATTATGTGAGCAAAACACTGAACGACGTAGAGGAGAACTATACAACCACAGAAAAAGAAATGTTCGTAGTGGTATTTGCACTGGAGAAGTTCCTACAGTACCTAATCGGAACAAATGTCGTGGTGTATAGGAATCACTATACGATCAAGTATCTAATGACGAAGAAGGATGCAAAACCGAGATTGATACAGTGGGTGTTGCTTCTGCAAGAGTTCGACTTCGAAATCAAAGACTGGAAGGGCACCGAGAACCAAGTCGCAGATCATTTGTCAAGATTAGAAAACTGCGATGTTCAAGGGACAGAAAATGATATTGAGGAAAGTTTCCCCGATGAGCTGCTGATGGCAGTAGACATTAATGTTCCCTGGTATGTTAACATAGTAAACTTCATAGTTTGCGGTCAACTACCTGATAATTATACATATCAGCAGAAGACGAAACTAAGACATGACGCCAAATTTTATTTCTCGGACGATCCATTCCTATATCGATAAGAACCTGATCATATAATACGTCGATGTATTCCTGAGCATGAAGCCAAGCACATTTTAGAGCTCTGTCATGAGTCCCCATATGGAGGGCATTTTAGGGGGCAAAGAACGGCTGTAAAAGTCTTGCAGTGCGGCTACTTTTGGCAAACACAGTTTAAGGATGCCCATGCCCATGTTGTGCAATGCGAAAAGTGTCAAAGGATGAGTAATATGTCTAAAAGAAATGAAATTCCATTGACGTCAATCTTAGAAGTTGAATTATTTGATGTTTGGGGAATTGACTTCATAGGCCCGTTTCCACCATCCGAAGGTCATCAATATATTCTGGTTGTGGTTGATTATGTATCGAAATGGGTTGATGCCATCGCATGTGCCAAGAATGACGTGACCATTGTGGCGAAGTTTTTGAAGAAGAATATTTTTGCTCGATATGGGACGCCACGAGCCTTAATCAGCGATGAAGGCTCTCACTTTATCAACCACATAATTGCTAACTTGTTGACTAAATTCAACATAAGCCATCGAGTTGCAACTACTTATCACCCACAGACTAATGGGCAGGCAGAGATTTCTATCAGAGAAATCAAAACTATCTTGGAGAAGGTAGTTAATACTGCCAGGAGGGATTGGTCACCCAAGCTTGATGAAGCACTATGGGCTTAAAGGACTTCCTACAAAACACCAATTAGCATGTCTCCGTATGCCCTGGTCTTCAGAAAAGCTTGTCATCTGCCACTTGAGTTGGAACATAAGGCGATGTGGGCATGCAAGAAGCTGAAGTTTGATTTAGCCAGTGCGGGGAAAGTCCGAAAGCTGCAATTGAATCAGTTGGTCGAATGGCAAAGAGATGCCTATGAAAATGCTAAGATATATAAGGAGAAAATGAAGAAATGGCATGATGACCGCATAAACGACTGGACATTCACTGAAGGTCAGCAGGTATTATTATTCAACGCGCACTTGCGATTGTTCCCAGGAAAGTTGAAGTCTCGCTGGTCGGGACCATTCCGGATCAAGACAATCTTTCCTCACGATGCAGTGGAATTAACAACTTTAAATGGGAGCAACGCGTTCAAAGTCAATGGTCAGCGGATCAAGGCCTACTATGGGGGTGACTTCGATCGGCGCATGCACACCATTGACTTGGGCAAGTAGGATTAAACCACTTACAGGGAAAGCGATTGCAGTAAATCTAAGAACTTCTTTCAATCGGCCTTCCTATGTATGTTTACTTGGTTTATTTACCGCTTTCTTTTACCGTTTTCCTAATTCCGTAATTATTGTTTAGTAGGATTAGTCTTCAATGTTTTGGCAGCTTAATTTCGTATATGTTTCCATACTTTAAATATAATAGCGCCGGTCGTATAATTGTGTGAATGATGGGATGAATCATCGCAAGGACTTTTCGACATGCGTTTTGATGAATTATGAAAAGAGGAAAATAAATTGGTAGGTAATGAGAGGATGGGTATAGTAAGTGGAACCAAGAGAAGCTATGCATCTAGTAAACCCAAATGCATTGTGGTGAGGGGTGTGTTGCACACGTATATGTTCTTTGCCCGGCCTTAGTTAAATTCACTATGTTGAGGTATCCTCCAGAAATTTGTTTAGTTAAGGGGTGTGCTGCGGGGATGTATGCGTGTTGCCTGTTCTGGGCGAAAAATATATCTGCGTTTATTGGAGGCATGGTATGAATTTTAAATCACGCACCCTTCTGAATCGAATTTATAAGTTAATCAAATTCTTTGACTCTTGTACAGGCAATAGAAAATTTTGTAATGTGTTCATTTGTAATTTATTTGTATACTTTGTTAATAGTCAATACAATCAGAGTATATATTCACTCCACTTTTTGCCTATGCCTCTTTCTTTATCTTCCTGTGTTAATTTTTGTGACATTTTTAATCTTTTATTTTTACGATCTTCATTGTGTTACTATGATGTATTATATGTTTACACTTAGAAACATTTTCCATACTTAGTAAATTCTGATAAACACTTAGTTAATTATTAGTCTAGCATTACTTTACCTTTTATCTTTCAAAGTTCTGCTCAAACCTTCTTTTTGAAATTTTCTTCCAAGTATTTGTCTAGTCTACCCAAACAACGCAATGAGAACCTTGCTCATCTTTAAATTTGGGGGTGGGGAAGTTCTGAGCAGATGAGATCAGGAATGTGCAGTATTTAAGAAAATGCGTCCATTTTCATTCAAAAATATGTATATGTATATACATATATATATATATATATATATAATATTTTTATGCAAAATTCCAATGTCAGCGCAAGGGAAAATTTCAAAACTGTTCCCAACCTGATAAGAGTTTAGTTGAGAAATGAGCCTTCTCGTAGTTGGATGTTCGTATGACACCTGTAGGAACAAGCCAAAATGAAGGTGTGTTTCCAAGATCAACGCAGTATAACAAAAATAGAAAAATAAAAGAATGCAAGAGACAACTCCTCTAATCTTCATGAGTTGAAGTTGAAATTGGCACACAATCGTAGTTGGATGTTCGCATGACACCCGTGGGGACAAGCCAAAATGAAGAGTGTAACCATGACCAACAGTCTCTAAATAAAGAAATGACGTAAAATTTTTTGCTCACCGCATATAGATACATCAAGTTGTTTTGATAAAGAAGAGATAAACATTCTATTTTGAAAACTAGAAAAGCATCTTTGAGCAGAATTTTGTCATATAGAAGAATAAAGTAGGGCTTGCTAAGAATTAGCAAGGATAGAAGAAAATTGCAATGTCAAGTAATGTGCTTAAGTGTAACATTCAAAGTAATCAATAGTCACAAAAATATAGGTGAGGAACTGAGCATGATTGCCTTAGTAGAAGATATGCTTGAAGACAAGCATATCTAAATTTGGGGGTGTGATAACTTGTAGAAATACAAGTTATTTAAGCCACCTTATCTAGATATTGTAGTCAAAAGTTAGTACATATGCACCTATTGTATGAAAATTAGCCTAGTATTACAATAATTATAAATGTTTGCCATTACACCCACTAACACCATAAGGATGGAAGACAAGCCGAATTTTACTCTATTTTGCAGGAGACCAAGTCACCGCTTGCGCTCAAGGCTCACGAAAAGATGATCAACACATCTCTGTCACATTGCGCCTGTCAATCAACAATGAAGAGACGATTACCGCAATGACGGCGCAATGCGACAATCGGTCCAACGCTGTGTTTCAACCACATGCGATAATAAAAACAACACCGCATGCGAACCTAAAATCGAAAGATGTAGCTGAGCAACGCAAAAGCGGAGGATTGAGACACGTGTACAACTAACGGTTGTGCAGAATTGATGGTCTGGTTGCATAATAGAAGGAATAATATCCCTCCATCTTCGAAAATACCATAACAATCAAGTGGGGCCCACAAGGCCAGAGTCAAAGATCTGCACCTATAAATACCCCATTGATTTCAGAGAAAAAGTATGCTACTTGAGATGGGGCTAAGTGCTGCTAGAGTATAGAGAAAAGGCTGAGCTGAGTGCTTAAGAGAAGAAATCTGGGAAGAAGACGAGATAAGGCTGAGAGGTGAATCTCAGATCTAACCTGCCAAACACTCGATTGGAAGCTCTGTGCAAAGAACTCAGATACCGGTGGAGCAAGCCTGAGAGGGAAGCTCTTCCTACCATCAAATCCATCCTATTCGGCAAGCAGATCTCTATCAAATCTGTGCCAAGACATTGGCACTTGTTTGTATCTGTTTTATCTCTTTCATCGTTGTATTTCATGTTTCCTTTATCTCTTCATTCACACACCATGTATCAAGCGCTTAATAGAGATATTAAATGTTTTGATAGCTTTCATTTACCATTTTCTATCTATTTCCGTTCACCCGTCAATCACTTTCTTCATGATGTTTTCTTAATACCTTGATGAGCGATATGAATTAACCAAGTACTTAGTCTGCATTAAAGATATAAAATGCGTTTAGCTAAGGCATGCTAGACGGCGTCTTCATCTGTAAGAACAAAAGTGAAGATGTCATTCTGATTTGTCGAGAGAAGGTCAGAAGAATGCGTTAACTAAAGCGAGTAGTACTTCCAAACATGGAAGCAACCTTGCGTTCATTACGTTAGTCTCTGTTTCACCACAGACATGTGAGAGCGCGGTCGATCACTGAGAAGTGTACGCCAAGAGAAGAGCAGAACAGTATTTGTGGCTTCAGTGCAATTAATAACTTGTGTTGTTTATATTATTTGTCTTTCTCTTTCTATTCTGTTCATAAGACTTGTCGTCGCATCCCATGTCTTTGCATAACTTTCATAGCCAGCCTGGACCCTAGCATCTTATATATGAAGCTTGTATCTTGTATCATCTAGCTTAGGTTTACTGTATTTTTTTATTATTATCGCAACTTTACTGCTTTCCTTTATTTTATTGCAATTTATATACTTGTACAAAACATTTTTAAAGATTGAAAACCTGGTCGCATATATCATGAATGTACCACAATAACCTAAACCAGTCCCCGTGTTCGACCTCGGATCACACCGTGAAACTTGTGGTGGAATTACACTTGGTTCCATCGTAAGGAAACTACATCCCCAATTAACGCGTATTTAGAAGTAGTATCGCATCATTATGAGCATAGAACATCATACATTCTTAGCATCCTATCCCAAGTCACAACATGTAGCGTTGATGCCCATCGTGTAGCGCATCATGGCTATCGTCTAGCGCATCATCGCTATCGCCTAGCGCATCATCGTATAGCGCTAACATCCATCGCATAGCACTATCGTTTAGTGCCTCACCGTTCCGCACGATCACCTACCACATCGCTTAGCTCCACACATTTTCCATACGATCGTCTAGTGCTCGCCTACACGATCGTCTACCTCATCGTGTAGAGTTGCTCACTTACTATACGATCGTATACCCCATAGTGTAGCGCTGCTCATTTGCTACACGATCGTCTACCTCATTGTGTAGCACTATTTATTTACTACACGATCAACCGGCGCGCGAAACTTCAACGCAAACCTCCACACTTAGCCAATTTTTTGAGCCTTCTATTTAAGCTAGTCTTAGTGGTGCTATCTCCCACGATGATCTCAACCTTGCATTACATTGTCGCATCTTGGTCACCATCACAAGATAATTGCAAGTCTTCTTAGCCGAGTGCCCTTACATACAGCCCTTGCGTCGAACTAACCTTAACTGTGTTAATTCTAATCTCAAATGGCACCCTATTGGCATACCATGTCCATGACCGAACACCACCCATTGGCGCATCCTTGCGTCAATTTATCTCCATTTAACCTCAAAAGGCTACTTGCCCAAACCCTTTTGATCTACTCTCTATACAAACCCCCTTTGACCAAGACTCGTTTCCCTATCTTAACCCAATATAGTCTAGGTTAAGGGTTAGGGTCTTACATGCACCCTATGTCCCTAGCTATCTATCCAGTCTTACCCCTGAAATGAAAGTCATATTGAGCCGGTGCTGTTGAGCCAACCCTCACCTATGCAAATCTAAGGGCAATCCCGAATAAACAGGAGTTCATAGTTAGCTCAGGATTAAGGTCAAGTTACCTAGGTCATCGCTTTGAAATACTCAGTCTTAAACAGTAAATGACGTTATAAAGTAAGAGTGACTTATTTCGTGGTCCAATCTTGTACAAACTCTTTTGCACAAGGACACCCCCACTTCTCATGTCCAACATGAATGAATTAGGATCACTTCGTTTGTAGCACTTTACAACTCCTTGTAACAACTACAGAGAAGGTCGTATCAAATAGTGTTACCAGAATAAGGTACCCAACCTTATCCATGTACTATAGATCATTTTGATTATTTACTCGAACCTGATCCACCTTTATGTCTCCACATAAAGTTCAAGTACTCATTCAATAGTCAATGGACTTTTAGGTTTATTGGATTTCTATTCAAGCAATAGATCTATTCAATAACACCTATATTGAATTTTCAGAATAAGCTTCATTGTTTACATACCACGAGTTTTAAGGCATAAAACCCAACAGAATGTGCGTGCCAGGGAGGCTATGAGTATTTCATCAGTTTTGCTGATGATTACCCTAGGTATGGTACGTTCATTTGAAGCAACGAAAGTCTGAATCCTTTAAAAAATTTAGATAGTTCAAGGCTGAAGTTGAAAATGCATTGGATAGACAGATTAAGACACTTCAATCGGATCGAGGTGGAGAGTTTTTTTATCCGAGGTTCCAGGACAATTTGATAAAACATGGAATCGTTTCCCAACTCTCGACGTCGGGTACACCTCAACAGAATAGTGTAACAGAGAGGAGAAACAGAACCTTGTTGGACATGGTTCATTCGATGATGAGTTATACTTCCTTACCGGACTCGTTTTAGGGTTTTGCAGTGGAAACTAAAGTGTATATACTCAACTGTGTTCCTTCCAAGAGTGTTGCGAGAACACCTCTAGAATTGTGGAATGGGCGTAAAGCTAGTTTACGTCACTTCTGCATATGGGGTTGCCCAGCACATGTGCTTAAGGCTAATTCGAAGAAATTGGAACCACAGTCGAGGTTGTTCCTTTTTGTAGGCTCCCAAAGGTACACGAGGGGGTTACTTTTATGATCCATCGGAAAACTGAGTGTTTGTTTCTACAAATGCTACTTTTCTGGAGGAGGATCATATTGGGGAGCATAGGGCATGTAAGAAGGTCATGTTACGTGAGCTTTCCAATGAAACTACTGAAATTTCAACTAGAGTTTTTGAAAGGCCTGCTTCATCGGCAAGAGTTGTTGATGATAGTTCATCTGGTAGGTCGGTTCCACCTCAAGAGTTGAGGAAACCTCGACACAATGGGTGAAAGAGTTAAATAACATGCAGCGGAAGTATCAAGGATCCATAAGCATTTAAATTCACTAAGTTTGGCAGAAACTAAAGCATGCTTTTCTAAAAAGAGGTTTGTAAGATCATACCTTAAAACTCTCCAAGAATCCGAATGTACAGCAGCAGTCTTCACATGAAATCATCGTGAACCACCTCAAAATCTTCCCTACTATTCTCTTGGAGCTTTAGATAGAGTTGTGGGACTCAAGAATAGCTTGAATAGGTGATGAACAGTGAAGAACACACAGCAGTCCAATGGAAGAACACTTTCTTCTAACAGAGATTTTCTCTCAAAATTTCTGCATTAGTTCTTCTCAAATGACTCCAAACTTTGTTATTTATTGCCGATGAACATGCAAAGAAATTAATTGCATGGCTTGCAGCTCATGCTTGGTGAATTAATGAAGAAAATTTAATGGCTTCTGTGTGAGCATGGAGATGAAGATAATGGAAAAAATGCATTCTCCATTTTGTATTTGGCATGCAAAATCCGATTTTCATTTTTCTTTTAAAAACACAAAATGATTTCAAAACCATTTTGATTAATAAAATTAAAAAATAAATTTCATAAATTAATTTAAAATAATAATTAATTTAATATCAAATATTAAATTAATTTTTGCACAGTAATCATCTTCATATATTTAAATCATATTTAAATATATATTCTCCTGTTCCATTTAATTTGAACGTTTCAAATTAATTTCTCAAGCTACTCTAAAGCTTATCCATTTATGAGCTAGTAGGGGGACCTTGCAAACTGATGTGTTGTTTTATGCGATGAAATTATGAAAGGAATTGCAGTGATGGAAATGTGTTGTGCAACAAGTTTTCTTAGCAAAATCCAAGTATAAATCCTACTGAGTTTCCTGGTAAGTCCAGGGTCGAATTCAGGAACTAAGAAAAACAATATGCGGTGAAAATTTTTAAGATGACTTTGCGGTAACAAATAAATTAATGATTGGTTGGTTTGTGGTTTGCGGTATAAAACCGTTAATTGGTTATAACTAATGGACACAGAAATATATTTGTAGTGCAAAGAGTACAACTGCCGGTCTTTAGTGGAGTGACTGATAGTTAATGAATGTTGATTAATTTAGTTTAAAGAGTTTAATTAATTAATCAATTACCATTGGAACTTCAATCTATAGGTCTATAAGGTCTCCTTAATAGCTCAATTGGGATTAATGGGAATCGAATTAATTTTGGATTAATTTGAATAGTTCAAATTAATATAGGGAATTAATTATATATGATATAATTAATATAAAATTAGTTATACGTGATATAATTAATATAATACACATTATTGAAGGAATTTGTATTGAAAGAGATCCATAAGCGGAAATGGATCGTCCAAATTCCATTAACTATTGAAAACATAATTCACAGCAAACATACAATTAAATATGTATTTACAATAAATTACAACATGTTTGATACAAGAAAAAGGGTTCAAGATACATTACCCTTGAAGAACATTTCTCTTCACGTAACCCTCAAAAAATCACGAGCCTCGAACAGAAACAGCAACTCTTAAAGACCTTCTTCAACAACTTTTTGAACCAAAACGGTGTAGACACTACCACAATGAGCCTTTGGTATTCTTGGGGTGAGAACCAAAGAGTGGTGGGCTCTGTCTATTTTGGTTAGGAAGGATATTTTGGATGTGGAGGAAGAAGATTGAAAGAGCACATAGAACTTTTCTGCAACTCTCAATCGTTTAGCAATTCGTAGAGGAAGAAGAGAAAACAAATTTTCTTTTATTCCTCTTGCCATAAAATTGATAACTACCCACTAAGGTGGCTAGAGAGAAAATAGAGGAAGTTATTATTCAAAATAATAAAATAATATAAATAAATATGTAACTAACTTATCATATTATATTTATATTAAATTATATGTTATAATTAAATATAACATATAACCTATAGTTTTAATATTGTATCACATACAATATAAACTATAGTTTCTTTTCTCTATTTTATGACATTTAATATAAATCACATTTATATTAAATTTAACAACTATGAATCACATTCACAGAAAATATATTTGAATCTCATTCAAATATTTATCTTCTCCCATGAAACTATAATATATCAAATACAATATGACAATTATATCATATATAATTGAAACAATTTAATTATATCAAATATAATTAAATCTCTTTTATTAATTTGAACAATTCAAGTTAACCCAAAAACTGATTCTCAACTAAATCCTTTTGAGCTACCAAGGAGACCTTATGGACCTGTAGCTTGAAGCTCCAACGATATATGAATAATTAATTAAACTCTTTAATTACATTATCCACCATCCCTTAACTGTTGGGCACTCCACTAAATACCGACAGTTGCACTCTTCGCATTACATATATATTTCTGTGTCCATTGGATATATCAATCAACAATACGATGACCCTTCACAAATTGCTGGTAAGTACAATTGGGCCAAATTACTGTTTTACTCCTGTAGTTACATCTAACTCCTTAAGTACCACTGATTTCTCTAATGAATAATAGATCATAGTCCTACTATAACTAAACCCCTCTCGGACCAAAAGAGGATGTGGCGCCACATTGTTCAAGGCCTGGAGTCGGTCCTTAAGGGAGCAATTTATCTACTTACCCGTACTTCGGGGAATGTGTGAATTCCATCTTGCATAGCTGTGTTCCAAGCTCCCTAATCAGACGAATCCCCAAAATGGTAGGCTTGTTGAGCCAGTGATCTAGCCACTCTCACCCATATAAATCAAAGGACTGCCCTCATAGGTAGGAGTTCACAACTCACTCAAGATTTAGGTCATGTTACCTATGATCATCCTAGTGAAATGAAAGTCTCTACTATGAACGGTGTTATATAATGAGACTAAACATTTCGTGGTTCGGTCTTATACAAACTCCTTTGTATAGAATAATCCCGCTCGCATGTTTAATACATGAATGATCAGGATCAGATCATTTGTAGCACTTTACAACAATTGTAACACCTACAATGCAGTTCATACTCGTAGTGTCACCAGGATAAGGTATACAACCTCATCCATCTACTACAGACCATTTAGGTTATCACTTAAACATGATCCATCTGTATGTCTCCACATACATGTTTAAGTTACAACGATAACCTTGGATGCTAGTTTATTGGTTTATGGTTAATGCAACTAAAATATCATATACTTTATAGACAAAGTGAATAAAATATCGTATATTATTAATCACATAAGAGTTTGTTCATACAATGTTTACAAACTATAGGACCCTACGAGATTTAGGACATCAACCCTAACAATTATAATATAAAGTTTTTATTTGAGAGAAATCAAATATATGAATATGATTCAAATACTAATTATATAAATGTATTGATCTAAATACTATAGGTTAAAGAGAATGTTAAACTATAGGTTATATTATATGTGATATAATATAAACTATATATTACATGTCATATTAGATATAACATATAGTTTTAATATATGATATTTATAATAAATTAGTTACTATTATTGTTGTTGTTGTTATTATTATTTATTAATTAATTAATTTTAAATTGATTTTTAAAATTAATTGGAGGTCCCCTTAATTCTCTCATTAAACGTGGGAGGTGGGGAAGTTTCTCCTGGGATATTATTCTTCTTCCTTCATTGGAACATAGATGACAGACACAAGCTTTCCTAGAAAACTTCTCTGCAAACTTTTCCTCTCAACAAAATATTCCTTCCCTGCAAAAAATTAAATCGAAGTCCACAACTTTCGACGATTCTCACCCTTCGAGAATACCAAGGTTTCGTAATGGTGGTGTCTGAATTGGGTTTTTGCTTCTTGTATTTTTTTTTTTTTTTTTTTTTGGCGTTGGTGGGTTCATGTTCGAATTGTTCGTGATCGAAGAGGATTTGGCGAAGAGAATCGTCTTCAAGGGTAAATGGTTCTAAATCCCTTATTTACTCTTAAAATTTTGTATATCATGCTTAATTGGAATGTATTCCATGTTTTCGTCTTCTGTCAATTTGTGAGTTTCTATAAAATTAAAAATTGGGCTACGATCCACTTCTGCATTGGGTGTTGACACATCCTTTATGAACTCCACAAAAATATGAACTCTGGATATCTTATCTCAACTCAACACCCCAAACAGCCCCTAAATATTAATTACACAATACTAAATCTATGTAAGCAATCGAAATCATTCTTCAAAGGTATGCTGAAAACACCCACAACCACTCTCTACTACTTCACTCACCTCAACTCTCTAGTAACTTGAGCATCGAAGTGTTAGTGGCTGACACCTTATCGGTGTTCATTTTCAAGAGACTTGGATTATTTTTCCACTAAATTAAATAATAAATTTAATAGTTGATCCATTTTCAACATCAACATAAACATTTGAATAAACTTACCGAGAATATTGTTTATAAACTCAATTAATTTTTAAAAATCAAAAAACAAAATTTCAGTAGTCATCAACCTAGACTTAAAATATTGGAATTAAATAGGTACGTTGTAAAGTTTATTTAATTAAAGAATTATTTATTAAATATACCAAATACACTTCTCTAAGAAATTCACAGTGAAGTTTATTTCGTTTAAAAAAACATATTTAGTAAACATACCAAATATACTAACTTTTCTAAGAAATCCACGAAACCTTTGGTGAGGAAAGAAAGAGAGATTAGAAAACACACAAGAAGGAGATGAGTACAAATAAGAGCCAACATGGAACCTAAGAATATGAGTTAAAAAAAAGGAAAATTTTAATATAACAATAAAATTATTATATAGGCAAAAGAAAAATGGTTGTTTTTAATTATAGTAAAGTGAGTCTACTTATTTATAAATGTAGCAAAATATCATTGTTTAAATATTGATAGATGTCTATCATTGATTGATAATAATATTTTGCTATATTTAAAAGAGGCATTTTTAAATATAAAAAAAAATATTTAAAAATATTTATACTTTATAGTAAAAAGTTCCAAAAGTACAAAGCACTTTTTGATCTTTTTGCTATAAAATGTTAATATTTTTGAATTTTTTCTATTTATAAGAAATTTTCTATTTAAAAAAATTTTTAACAATTTTGTAATTTAAACAATTACCAAAAAAAAAAAAAAAAACAGAGATTAAACTTATTAACTAGTCATTTGAGATAATATGTCATTTCATTTGTATATGATATTATATCGATGTTGAAAATTTTAATTCATAAGAATATGCATAAAAAACGTCCATTTTAAAATTCGACCCTAGTTGTATAAAACAAACACATTTAAAACCAAATATGTCGATAGATATTTTAGTTCATGTTTAAGGCTTATGTGGTATTTTGATTTTAAATCATTGAAGATATATTTCATAATGACTTTAAATATAATAAAAATAATTTTAACCCTTTTATAATTATTCTCAAATTCTACAATTAGTTAAAATTGACATTGAAATGGATCAAGAAAAATTAAACATTAGTTATAAATGTAATCTCGAATTTGTAACTTGTGATTATTTCTTCTAAATATTCTATTTTGTATCTAATGATCATTAGCTTTTAATTTTTCATAGTATTTGACAAATTCAAAAATTTAAATTGTTATATATAAAATATCAATGATTATTAAACTCGAGTTTGGAGTATCCCACTTCGATGTTGGCAAATAATAATAATATCATAAATTTTAAAAATATTCAAAAGCTCAAGGGTATATTGGTAATTTAACGAAATAAAATACAATTAATTCAAAGAAACCAACCAAGCTTACTGTTAGAATAAAAAATGACAATTTTCGTAGAGGACCACTCCTTTTATAGTCCACATTCTTACTTTTCAACCATCTTCAAACTTCAAACCTTATCCGGCAACCAAATATGGGCGGCCGGAAAGATGTCGTTTCTGAAACTTCCGGTCTCCATTTTCCGTTAATTGAATCAGTCGACAAACCCAAAACAAACAGATTTTCTTTTCTATGTGCAATCATCGCTTCCATGTCTTCCGTCTTGCTAGGTTACGGTCAGAAGTCTTACTTCCTTCCTTTCGATTCTTCATCTCTGTTTTCATCCCCTTGATTTCTGGAAAATTTTTTGTGTATTCAAACAGATATCGGTGTAATGAGTGGGGCGGCGATCTACATTCAAGAAGATTTCGAGATTTCTGATGTGAAAGTGGAAATCCTGGTCGGAATCATCAGTCTCTACGCAACTATTGGAGCCGCCGCCGCCGGCAGAACCTCCGATTGGATCGGCCGCCGCTACACCATGGCTCTTGCCGCCGTATTCTTCCTCGTCGGAGCCATACTCATGGGGTTCGCCCCTAACTACGGCCTCCTCATGGCCGGCAGATTCGTTGCCGGAATCGGTATTGGATACGCTTCGGTTATTGCCTCTGTTTACACCGCCGAGGTTTCTCCGGCATCCTCCCGCGGCTGCCTTTCTTCTTTTCCAGAGGTCCGCCGTTTGATTTATCTTTCAATTGAAATTAGGGCTCATTAGTCTTCTTCTTAGATCTAGATTTGAATGTTCCTTCGCAAAACTGAAGCTATGTTTGGGGATTTTGTTGCAGGTGTTTCTTAATGTTGGTATCTTACTCGGATACGTTTCGAATTACGCATTCTCCAAGCTTCCAATTCGATTAGGATGGCGATTTATGCTTGGAATCGGATTAATTCCGTCGGTGTTCTTAGTCGCCGTTGTGATTCTCGTAATGCCAGAATCTCCACGGTGGCTTGTAATGCAAGGCCGTCTCGGCGAAGCCAAACAAGTCCTCATTAGAACCTCAGATTCCATCGAAGAATCTGTACAACGCCTCGCCGAAATCAAGAATGCCGTCGGAATTTCAGCGAGTTGCAAAGATGACGTCATTCAAATCCCAAAACAGATCACCCACGGCAGTGGCGTATGGAAAGAGCTCTTCCTTCACCCAACGCCAGCCGTCCGCCACATCTTGATAACCGTCCTCGGCGTGCATTTCTTCCAGGAAGCCTCCGGTATGAATGCCGTCGTTTTATACAGCCCTAGAATCTTCGAGAAGGCTGGAATCTCATCCTCCGACCATAAGCTTCTCGCTACGGTGGCCGTTGGCATCACAAAAACTGTCTTCATCTTGGTTGCCACCGTCCTCTTCGACCGAGTCGGACGACGGCCATTGATTCTGACAAGCATCGGCGGAATGATAATATCCCTAACGACATTAGGGGTTGGGTTGAAGATTATAGCGCGGTCGCACGAGTATGGCACGTGGCTGGTGGGATTTTGCGTAGCTATGGTGTTAACTGACGTGGCATTTTTCTCGATGGGTATTGGGCCAATGAGTTACGTCAGCTCAGAGTTATTTCCATTGAAGCTACGTGCTCAAGGGGTGAGTGTGGGGATGATCTTAAATAATGTGACGGGTGGAATTGTGTCAATGACATTTTTGTCCCTGTACCGTGCGATTACGATTAGCGGTGCGTTTTTTCTCTATGCTGGCATTGCAACGGTAGGTTGGGTGTTCTTTTATGTGGTCTTTCCGGAAACACGTGGGAAGAATTTGGAGCATGTTGAGAGGCTTTTTGGTAATTTGCTGTGGAAATTCTCTGTTAAGAAGGCTGATATATTAGATGACGTGGAAAATAGTGGAAATGCTTAGGATTTAAGGGTTTTTTTTAAAAAAATTATTTTTCCTAAATACCAAATTTACAGTTTATTTAAATGTTTTGATTTATGCTTCTGTCTAATATTTGTAATGTTGTATCACAAACTAATTGTGTCTCATAATATATTTCAACCTGTTATGTAATAAAGAAATAGAATCTTATTTAAATTGATACAAAAAATATGAAGACTAAATTCACAGTGTTTTCTAGTGCTTATTTGTAATAATCAAAATTGTTACTTTTAAAACTTTTTGAGATACAATGAAACTATTAAAGTATAGCTTATATATTTTCTCTCTATATAGGTTCATGGTAGGTTTGAATTTCAATTTTTATAGGTGTATTATGTTTTAGAATAAATTATTTTCAAAATCATCTTAGGTTAAAAAGCTCTACAAATGTGACATATATAGAGTCGGGTCAAACCTAGATAATAATATCTGTAGGTTGAAATTTATGTTGTATAAATATAAAAAATGGGTAAAAATATACTTTTGGTCTATGAAGTTTAGAGTACTTGTGTCAATGTGGTCTATGAGGTTTTAAAATAAATACTTTAGTCCGTGACATTTAGTAAATATTTCTAATTGGTCCTTGAACCATTAGTTGACTAACAAAAAGTGATGTAGAGGTTAGTGAACATACAATTTTGCATCTTAGATCTTTGACATGTTAAAGAGATTGAAATTAATTGATTTACTAGATACAATAATCAATTTTGTATCTAAAGAATCATTGAGGTTTGAAAAATTCCTAATAGGTCAAGAATCTATTAGACAAAAATTTAATAATTTGAGAACCTATTAAATACAACATTGAAAGTTGAAATATATATTAGATACTTTTTAAAGATCAAATATCTAGTAGACAAAAACTGAAAATTCAAAGACTTATTAGACACTAATGTATGGGCATTTTGGGCATTTCGGGAATATTCCGTAATTTTCATTTGTACTAATTTACAATTTTAATTTGTTTTCTTTTTAGTTTAGGTATGAAAACACTCTTCCCCTTCGGGTCTATTTAAAGGAAATTTAGGGTTAGAATTAGTTGGGTAGTTAGGTAGGTGTGAGACAACCTTTTCCCTTTGGGTCTATTTAAAAGGATCATTGTCTACATTTCTCTATAATCAATAATACTCTACTTCAAGATTTTCTCTAAGATTTGAGTCTACACCAAAACTGGTATCAGAGCAGACATGAAGTTAGGCCTGATGACTAAAAAAAATTCTAGCAAACCCACTGATTCTTCCCTTCCCACTGATGTGGAAGTATCCAACCTCCAATCCATGGACCCTCGGATGAACCAAGTTGAAGACACCATAGAACCTTGATCAATAACTTTATTGTGATGCAAACTTCCATGGTTGAGATGCTGAGGCCAAAACAGAGATTCAAGAAAAAGAAGAAGGAAGTCAATAACAACAAGAAAATAGAGGACTTCTACACCAAACTGAGACTAGGGGACCTCAATTGCACCAAGAATTCAGAGGTAACCACTAAAGAAGAAGAGCTTTTCGTGAACAGAACTGTGCTCCTCAAAATTTTGCCCCCTTCAAGAATTCAAGAACATCCAAGAATCCCTCCAAGATTCATGCAACTAAGAGGGTTCGACCAAAGGAGACCACAACCAAGGTCTCATCAACAATTCATATTAATGTCACAAAATCTTTTAGGGTTTGATTTTGATTCCTCGGAAGATGACACAATAAATTGGGAGAACATGTCAACTGGCTAGCCTTATAGACAAAGGTTCAACTACAACAACCAAGACCTTCAATATTTTCAAGAAGATGATAAAGATTTGGAACAATATTGGCTCGAGTATAGGGGAATGCAAAGAGGACATCATGGGGACGAGATTCTAAGTACAAAATGAAGATTAACCTTCCTACATATAATGGACGAATGAATATTGAAGTTTTTCTCGATTAGGTGAAGGACGTAGAAAGATTTTTTTATTACATGGGCACCTCCGAGGATCGAAAGGTAAAACTTGTGTCCTTTAAACTAAAAAGTGGAGCATTGGCATGGTGAGATCAACTCCAAATAAATAGGAAAATGTATGGAAAACCTCCAATTCAAAGCTGGCAAAAAATGCTTAAACTCATGAAGAATATTGATGTACAGCCAATTCCGACATTGCAAACAGGTATCAAGAAGCATTAAAGAGTACACAGAAGATTTCCAAAGGCTAAGTGCAAGAAACTGTAAAAGTTAAACAACATGCAGCGAAAGTATCAAGGATCCATAAGCATTCTAATTCACTAAATTTGGCAAAAACTAAAGCATGCTCTTCATAAAAGTGGGTTTTCAGAACATACCTTTGATGAATTCTCCAAGAAAATGTCTGTTCAGCTGTTGTCTTCACTTGATATCAACGTGAACCATCTCAAAGCCTTCCCTACTATGTTCTTGGAGCTTTAAGCAGAGTTATGGGACTCAAGAACAGCTTGAAGATGTGAAGAAACAAGGAAAGCTCACAGTAACAAATTGAAGAAGACAGTTTCTTCTTCATCGAAATTTCTCTCCGAATTCTCTATTCCCTTTTTTCTCCAACAACTCCAATCTTCTTTATATATTTAGATGAACATGCAAAATGATGGAGTGCATGGCATGCAGCTCATGCTTGGAGAATCAAAGTAGAGAAGATAATGGTTTGTGTGTGAGCATAAAGATGATGATAATAGAAAACTCTTTTTCCATTTTGTGCAACCATGCAAACGAATTTCTATTTTCTTTTTAAAACACAAAATGACTTTTAAATCATTTTAATTCAAAAATTTGATTTTCTTAAATTAATTTAATATCAAATAATAAATTTATTTTTGCACAATAATCATCTTCATATATTTAAATCATATTTAAATATTTATTCTATTGTTCCGTTTAATTTGAACGTTTCAAATTAATTTCTCAAGCTACCCTAAAGCTTACCCATTTACGAGCTAGTAGGGGGACCTCACGGACCTATAGATCATGGGTTCCAACGATCCGAGATTAATCGACTAAACTTATTAGACTGATCTAACCCCTATTCGTTAACTAATAGGTGATTCCACTAAAGCCCATAACTGAACTCCCTTCACGGTAGATATATTATGTCCACTCGATATAACCATGATTAGTAAGTTAACCCTTCACAGGTTGCTTGTAATAACGGCTGGGTCGAATCTCTGTTTTACTCTCGAAATTACCTCTTATTTCTTAAGTTCCACTAATCCCCTAATGAACAATTGATTTGTGATCCAATCAACAAATCGAATCCCTCTCAGGCCAATGAGAGAGCGAAGCCTCTTGTTCAAGACCCAGAATCAGCACTTGAATGGTACAACCTCTCTACTAACCCTAATCGGGTAAGAGTGAATTCCTTCTTGCACCCTATGTTCCCAGCTATTCATCTGATCTTATCCCCAAAATTGTAAGCTTATTGAGCAGAGGCACTTGGTCTACTCTCACCATTTGCAGATCAAAGGATAATCCCGAACAAACAAGAGTTCATAGTTAGCTCAGGATTAAGGTTAAGTTACCTAGGTCATCGCTTTGAAATAGTCAGTCTTAAACAGTAAACAGCGTTATAAAGTAAGAGTGACAAGTTTCGTGGTCTGATCTTGCACAAAAATCATTTGCACAAGACACCCCCACTTCTCATGTCTCAATATGCATGAATTAGGATCACTTCGTATGTAGCACTTTACAACACTTTGTAACAACTACAGAGTAGGCCGCATCCAATAGTGTTACCAGAATAAGGTACCCAACCTTATTCATATACTATAGATCCTTTTTAACTATTTACTCGAACCCGATCCACTTGTATGTCTCCACATAAAGTTCAAGTACTCATAAAAAAGTCAAGGGACTTAGGTTTATTGGATTTCTAAAAAACAATATATTCAACAACAACTTTATCGAATTCTCATAATAAGTTCTAATGTTTACAAACCACGAGTTTTATGACATAAAACCCAAACAAACTCCCACTTGGACTAAAAATCCAGTGGTAACTTATATATCCAATATATAAGACTGAGTTTTTATAGAGAAATACAATAAACTAGGGCATCCCATACCCATGGTTTTACCATTTGGTATCTCATACCTAATATTTCTCCCACTTGCCCTAGGTTATTAACCTCTGGTATTTCTAGTCTTACAGATGATTCTTAATCACTTTAGCTGAGAGAATCATTGTAAACATATTAGTATACAAATAGGTTTCTTATGGAGAATTCATCTATTTCTCAATAATGGCTAGGAAGCACATTGTCCTCCCACTACATTGAGGATCTCTCAACTCTTTGATTAAGATGGTTTGACCTGCCTTAATAACTCTTGTTAACAGTCAGAGCTAGAAATCTTAAATTCATTATACTTCGATCTTAGCCATTTAAATATCTGAATATTTGTTGATGGCTATTAACAATTTGATTCTTAACAGAAGTTGCTATGAGATAGAAAAAACATATTTCTTGAAAAAAACATTTCATTCATAACAAAAAAAATATGTACAAAAAGTTCATTACAAGATTTAACAAAAGCAGGTAATTTACATCTTCATCAGCAACTTCTCCTACTGAATGAGCAGAGCAAACGGTCTTCAGGATCTAAGCAGCCTGTTTGCCTTTCTCTGCTTTTTTCTCTGCAAGATATTTAGGGCAATTTCTCTTCCAGTGCCCCAGATAGTTGCAGTGGAAACATTTTTCTTTCTCTGCAGCGGTTTTCTTGCTATTCTTACCAACAGTCTTTTTCCCTTTCTCTTTGTCTTTCTTTGCTGGAATACTCTTAGTCTGCGAAGACGAGGCAACTTTAGGCTTGGAGGACATTCCTCTCTTCTCAGAGGAAGCAACATTTACTTCTGGTACTGGTTCCAAACTGATAACATTTACTTCTGGTGCTGTTTTATTTAGATATTGCGGTAAAAAGAGAGAAAAGTTGCATCGATAGTATAAGAATTGGCTGAGAAATACGAAAATTATGAAATGTCATAAACGCATCCATTAACACCATTGCGATGGCGAAATAGAATGTTTCAGTCTCTGTTTTGCAGGAAATTGGTCACCGCATGCGTTAATGGCTCGAAGGCAAAATGTACGACGCATCTACATCGCATGCGCCCATCAATCAAGAACGAAGAGATGATCAACGCAATAACGGCGCATGCGGTAATAAAAAACAACACCGCATGCAGCGATAGATCGAAGATGTGAAGAGCAACGCATTTGCGAACGATTCTGACAAGTGTACAGCTTTTTGTTGTGCAATTCTGATGGATTGATTGTGGAACAGAAAGGAATTTTCGATTACGCCATTGTAGGAATTACTATAATTATACAGTGGGGACCACAAATTCAAAGAGCCAAGGTCTTGTCTATAAATAGCTTCCTCAAATTCGCTGAAAAATATACTGAAACGGGGAGAGAGGCTGGTTTGAAGAGACTGTACAGAGTAAATCCGGGAGAACTACGAGACAAGGCTGAAAAGTGAGTCTCCGAGCAAGGAATTCTTCCGATTCCCGAAGCTGAAGCTCTGTGCAAAAGGTCAATTCTATGGGGAAAGCAAGCCTAAGAAGAAAGCTTTCCTCTCCACCATCCATACGTAGGCAAGCACAAGTCTCCGATCGGGATCTGTGTCAAGACGTTGACACTCTTTCCGTATTTGTTTCTATTCTCTAATTCATCTTCTTTAATTCCTCATTCACAAACATGTATCAAACGCTTAAATTTAGAATTAAATGTTATCATCGTCATCGTTATCATCTCTTGTCTCTTTTCATACATTTATCATCAATTTTCTCCATGATGTGTTCTTAATCCCTAGGGTAAATAGCGAGAATTAAGCGAGTGAATCAATCTGTGTCAAGGAATCAATTAAGTTTAGCTAAAGCATGCTCAAAGGCATCTTCACTTGTGAGAGTAGAAGTGAAGATGTTATTTCGCCTATCGAGAGAAAGTTGGAAGAATGCATTAAATAAAGCGAGAAGTATTTCCAGAGATGGAAACAACCTTGCGTTCATCATGTTCATCTCTGTTTCACCATAGACGTATGGGAACGTGGCCGATCACTGAAAGGTGTACGCCAAGGGAAAGCGGAACCTTAGTTGTGTCCTTAACGCAATTGATGAACTTGCGATGTTTTTACTCTTTACTCTTTCTCTTTCTGCTTCATTCATAAGACTTGCCATCACATTCATTGATTCTTTTGTACAACTTCACAGCCAGTCCTTGACCTCTGTATCATGTATCATAGTAGTTTAGGAATTTACTTTATCAATGCATTTCTACTTTTAGCGCAATTTATATTTCTGTACAAACCAAAATTCTTTATTCATTATTATAATCGGTCGCATGTATCACATAAGTATCGCATTTAACGACAACAATTCCCGTGTTCGACCTCGGATCATTATGAGAAACTTGCGTTAAAATTATACTTGGTTTCAGCGCAAGGAAACTTGTGACACGCACTACTTCATCGCATACTACGAGCATATCACTATCAATGCATATATTTAGAACGTAGTATCGCATAAAATATCATCAGTAGTGTGCATAAGCGATACACATAGCAAAACACATTTTATTTTTAAAGTCAACAAGTTTATGGCGCCGTTGCCGGGGACATGAGCTTGTATGATTCATATTCACATTGTCTATATGCTTTAAAGAACATATTAAATTTTTATTAACATAAACCCTTAGTTCTCAACATGGTCTGGAAAGCTTGCAGCTCATTAAGCAGAGTTGTCAAGTTGTATTCAATTTTATTCATCAAGGCATTGGTACAAAATTACAGAAAACTCTTCGAAAGAGATTTTAGAATAAAGCCAACTTAAATTCTCTCATCCATCATAGCACTGTTCACTTCAGCCACATTAAAGTGGACCATCATGTTCAGGACATGTTCACGAACATTAGTCCCCTCTTTCATGCGACTATTATAAACGTATTTGATAGCATCATGCCTCAGGGTAAAGGACGGCCGTCTAAACATCCCTCTTAGAGATTCCATAATCTCTTTGGCAGTGTTCATAGCCTCATGTTTTTTCACCAAAACGTCAGACAGGCTGGTGAGAATATAAGCACGGGCTTTATCATTAGCCCTGATCCATTTATCAAATGCTTCCCAAACAGTTCGGTTGGTATTTGAGCTTGGAATGGGAGGACATTCCTCCGTTAAGACAAATCTCAAATCATCTATCGGGAGTATTGTATTCAAATTTGAATTCCAATTTACATAATTATCCCCAATCATTTTGTCTGAAGCCAACAATTGTATAATAGAACTTGTCATTCTGAAATTATAAGCAAATTTTATATGTAAATTGCTTTTAAATCCAATCAAGTTTTAGCAAAGTGATAATGTACCTATAATCATTATTTTTGCAACGATACTTAAGTGATTTAGAACAAATGCTACTGTGGGGCAGTCAAGAATTCCTTCACAAAAGCAAGACAGTTCTTGACCAAATATAATCTCCAGAATAACTCATATTCCGATAGTCATTTAGTTATCGTTTTCGGTCAAGATCATTACTAACACTTAGTAAGTCTTGTAAGTGTAGACCCACCACTTTCAGATCTTATAGAAAGGTATGAGTATGCCTCTGAAATAGAAGACAATACCCAAGACGGAACTATAAGACCCTATTCATTTTACTAAAGCCTGGGTTATTTCGAATCCTATGTTACAACCCTCCCTAGGGATCGCCACAGTTAACGACTAGCTATTGCCGCATGAAAAACGACAGCAGATGCAACATAAGAATCTCATGGTTCAAACTAATGGAGGAGACCATAGGACGATGTTGACACATTTCCTTCACCCACTTACTATAAACAACTTCCCCCATTCACCTTGTTATTGACCCATGCAAACACTTTCCATATTGAGCAGTCAAGGTAAAATCGACAAGAAGCCGAGCATGGATCTCACGGTGTGAACTCTTGAGGATGTGAGAGCTAATAACTTTTATTCTCCCACTGAAGTGTTTTAAATGTTTGGGTATTTTACTTAGTCAAGACGGCTAATTTCATACAACCTAAGTTTAAGTAGTTTATCCAAATATAACTCTTATAATTGGATTTAACCTACAATTCTAGGTGATAAACCATTTTATACCTCACAACGCTCACGAATGCTCATAAAACCGGTTACCAACGCTCAATTATTCAGCTATAATCCCCAGATAGGAGGTGTTCTGTAGACCGTCAACTTAAATACCCCAACCTTCGATAGGATTTTATATCGGTTGAGTTTGTAACCATAGTCTTACAAGTTTAACGACCTATTTTAACTATTAAAACAAGTAGTTAACCTAAGTGAGCATGCGGCTATTCTTTGTTATGGATTTTAAACGTCTAACCCAATTTTATAACAACTTACAAAATTTAGACATGCTTAACACCCACAACATTCAACAAAGGTATCTAATATAACTATTATATTAAACATAACCCTAACATGCATACTATATATCATAATATTTTATAATATACTGTCAATGCATGTAACATGCTTCCTATGGTAGGATTTTAAACATATAACTATTATATTAAACATAACCCCCGTACTTGATTGTTCGAAGCGCCAACAAATAAATTCAAGGCATTCTAACAAAGAGGATGATGTAGCTCGGAAAAACCCAGATGTTGGAGATGAACTGTTTTGCGTTATCCAAAGAATACTTCTAACCCCAATAACCTTGAGTAATCCTCAAAGACATTCATTATTTCAAACAAAGTGCACCATACCTGGTAAAGTGTGCATAATTATTGTCGATAGTGGCAGCAATGAGAACATTGTTTCGAAAAAGTTAGTTCAGACTTTGAAACTTAAAGTTGACCCACATCCACATCCATATAAGGTTGGATGGACTAAAAGAGGTGGTAAAACAATTATTAATGAAATATGCACAGTGGCTTTTTCCATTGGTGGCCATTACAAAGATCAAATCATATGTGATGGTATAAAAATGGATGCTTGTCGTCTACTTCTTGGTCGATCATGGCAATATGATAGAAGGGGCATCCACAAATGCCATGAAAGTATATATGAGTTTGATTGGTTAGGCAAGAAGGTTATTCTATTACCTCTCCAAGATCTTCCAACAACTTCCTCTTCCACTTTAGGAAGAGATAAATGCAGTCTATTTTCATTTTGTCTACCAAAAAGGCCTTAGAGATAACATCCACTTGTACATTAGTCTTAATGGTTAAATATCTCTCGACTTCCCTCCTTTTACCGAATTCTGTGAACAGCAAGGTTGAAAATCTCCTTACCAATTTTCCAAACCTCACCAAAATTTCAAAAGGCTTATCTCCATGGAGGGACATTCAACACAACATTGATTTTATACTCGGTGCCTCACTTTCACATTTTCCCCATTACTAAATGAGCCCATTCGAGTACAAAGCACTTCATGAAATTATCAAAGACCTCCTAAAAGAACAATCCAACCTAGCCTAAGCCCCATGTGTTGTCCCTGTTCTTTTAGCCCCAATAAAGGATGGTAGTTGGCGCCGATGTATTGATAGTCAACCTATAAATAAAACCACCATCAAATACAGATTGTCCATCCCTAGAATAGATGATCTCCTAGACCAATTAGCAGATGCTCAAATCCAAAGGTTTTTCATAGTATATAGAACGCCCGCTTACTCCCATCTCGAGCGGGAGAAAGAAAGAAAACTATTGCACACGCCCCTCTCCCTATCGGTCGAGCCGCTTCGCCCCTCATTCGCCCTTCACTAAATGTTAATGAAAGCAAGCCCTTTCATCCTAATCTCATCTACTGAAAAGGGGGCCGGGCGTAGCGCGTTCTTTGATGTGGATTATTCAAGAATCGAAGTCGAGTTGCTTTATAAAAAGAAGATATCAATGAACTTCTATGAAATGGTTTCACGGGATTTAGCCAATTGTCTTGATCGTGGGATATCATTGAGAAATAGGAATCCGTGTTATCAAAGGATTTCCTGCGATTATTTCTCCTCTAGGCAGTAACGAGGGATCCATTGAGATCGATTCAAATTGGACATACAAAATCTTTCATTGTTCAAGCTCGGGTACAAAAATCATCCTTTTCTTTATAGTCGTATCTACTTTAATAAGAAAGCGCTCTTAGTTTAGTTCGGTTTTCAGAATAGATCTCCATAGTGACTATCACCAAATTCAAATTAGGCCAGGGGATGAATGAAAAATCGTATTCAAAACAAATAAAGGCCTCTTTGAATGGTTGGTTATGTCGTTTAGATTGTCAAAAGCACCTAGCACGTTCATGAGACTCATAAATCAAATATTCCTACTCTTTTTACATAAGTTTGTCGTTATTTACTTTGACGACATCTTAATTTGCAACAAGAGCTCAAAGGAACATTTATCACACTTACAGGATGTCTTCTATACTCTTGACAGTCATCAATTAGTCATTAATCTAAAGAAATATGCTTTCTTAACTAACAAAATTTCCTAGTCTTTCGAAGTTGCTGTAGATGCTAGTGATGTTGAAATAAGAGCAATGTTATCCTAAGAATCACACCCTATATAATTTTTTTAGTGAGAAATAAAGTGAACCTCGATAAAAATGGACCACTTATGAATAGGAATTGTATGTCGTAGTAAGAACCTTATAATATTGGGAACACTACCTTCCAGGTAAAGAATTCATTCTACTAACCGATCATTATTCCCTCAAATTTCTTCACTCACAAAAATATATTAGTAGAATGCATGCTAGATGGATAACATTTATTCAAAAATCTTGTTTTGTAATAAAATCATGCCTTTGATAGTACTAATAAAGTAGCCGATGTTTTAAGTAGAAAGTCATCTCTGCTGACTCTTCTCCAAGGAACTATCACAGTTTTTTATCACCTACCCACTTACTATGAACTAGACCCTGATTTTCATATAATTTGGTAGCAACGTAATACACATTCTGCCCCCTGATGATTATTATTTATTTGACAATTATCTCTTTAAAAGTAACTTGTCGTGTACACCTCAAAGGTCTCTTAGAGAAGCCATCATACATAAAGCTCATTCTAGTGGATTAGCTGGTCATTTCGGTCGAAATAAGACCTATATAATGTTGTGTGAAAAATTCTTTTGGCCACAACTCAGGAAAGATGTAAACAATTTTGTAAAATAATGCTTTACGTGCCAAACAACAAAAGGTCAATCACAAAATACAGAACTTTATACTCCACATCCAATTCTCCAAAACATTTGGGAGGATCTCTCTATGGACTTTATCCTTGGTCTTCCATGCACACAAAGAGGGTTTGATTCTATTTTCGTCATTGTTGATAGATTTAGCAAGATGGCTCATTTTATCCCTTGCAAGAAAACCTCAGATACTTTAAAGAAATCTTAAGTTTACATGATATTCTCAAATCAATAGTATCTGATAAAGATGTTAAATTCATGAGTTTTTTTTTTTTTTTTTTTTTTTTTTAAATAGAAAAGCCTTAGGAAGAAGTTGAAACTCACTTAAGCTTCAACTCAACAAGCCATCCTCAAATAGATGGTTAAACTGAGGTGACAAATAGAATATTGGAAAATCTACTTCGATGCATCTCTGGAGAACAACTAAAAAATGGGATCTTGCACTCTCACAAGCTGAATTTGCATACAACAACATGCAAAATAGATTGACAAGGAAGTGCCCCTTTGAAATTGTTTGTAATCATCCTCAAAAACCAACTTTTGACCTCACTAATTTACCTTCTTCTGTTGACAGCAACTAGAGGCAGATTACATGGTGGAAATAATTCAAAAGATACATGAAGAAGTTGTGAAGAACCTAACAGCTGCCAATACAAGATATAAGGACAAAGCTGATGTTCACCGAATGAATCAAACTTTTCAACCTGGATATCTAGTGATGGTGTATATTAAAAAATCAAGACTACCAACTGGAAGTTCTTCCAAATTAACCAACAAAAAGTTCGACCTATTCACAATATTAGAAAAATTTGGAGAAAATGTCTTTCAGATAGATCTACCTACATCTATGAAAATTAGCAACATATTCAACGTTGCTGATATTTTTCCCTACTATGCACCTGATGAGTTTCAACTTTCATCATAAACTCGAGGACGAGTTTAATTCTTAGTGGGTCGATTTGATGTAGATGCCTTTCGAATATTTTGGGAATATTCTGTAATTTCCATTTATACTAATTTGTAATTTTAATTTGTTTTCTTTTTAGTTTAGGTGTGAAAACACCCTTCCACTCTAGGTCTATTTAAAGGGGATTTAGGATTAGAATTAGTTAGGTAGTTAGATGTGAAACAAACCTTTCCCTTTTGGCTATTTAAAGGGATCATAATCTACATTTTTGCTTCAAGATTTTCTCCAAAATTTGACTCTCCACGGGACACTTTGCGAAATCATAATTATGAAATTCAAGAAAAGATACAATGTGAATAAATTTTCAAAATTTGTAGATGGGATGTTAATAATAATAATAATATTTGTTATTTACCAAAATTAACAATAAACTAATAGAATAAATTAATGAGGTTCGGACTTTTGTTGATTCTATTCGTGATCTCCTCTATTATGGGTCTATTCTTGGTTTTCTTTGAACTAACCAAAGAGTAATCCTTTGCTCATAAGTTAGCTACACAGGCTCAAAGCTTAGTGTTTTTCGCAATCCGGCTTAAAGAACATCTTCTTTGGTTGGTTTTTGCCTTTCATTTTGATTCGATTTGTTATTAAGTCTTCCTTTTTACTGTTATACCCAACAAAAAAAATAATTTTAAAGTTTGTTGGAAGCTTGGAGAGTAAATTTTGTTAGAGAATTCAACCTAATTTGTTAAAGTGTTTTATATTATGTTTTAAATGGATATGGTAGCATCAATTATGATAAATTGCCTTGGTGAATTAATTTTATCTTGCTGTAATATTTTTCCTCTGGCTATATTTTATTGCTTAGGTATGGGTTGTTATTCACTCTCCAATAGTGTTTCTTCCATTTATATGATCTTTTGAATAGATAAAAATCGTTCTTCCAAAAACTTTAACTTCAAAAAGTAAAGCGTACACATTAAAAAAAGAACAAAAATACAAAATATTAACTACACTCAAGTTGAATCACAAATTATATTTCTTAAAATATCTTGTACCATCATTCTCACCCACTTGTTCTATTAAAAATATCATAAACCCATACAACTTAAAAAAGCAATTGAAAAATTAACATCCAAAGAAAATTTCATGAAACCCAATTAATTAAAATAATTGACAATCATAAAAAGCAAAAATCCATGAAAAATGAAATCCAAATCAAACAAAACCCACACTATCGCACACTTCCCATTTCTTATCCGAATTAACCAAAAATGGGCGGCCGGAAAGGTGAGATTTCTTCAACTTCCGGCCTCCAAGTCCCCTTAATTAAACACCTCCATCCTCCCAATAAATCCAAAACAAATTACTTCGCTTTCCTTTGTTCAATCGTTGCTTCCATGTCTTCCGTTTTGGTTGGTTACGGTGAGAAATTTGACTTCCTATTGTTCATGCTCTGTTGTTCCTCTGTTTTTTTATTTCTGTATATTTTTGAGTTTTCAATCAGATATCGGTGTAATGAGTGGAGCTGCAATCTACATACAACAAGATTTCAACATCTCTGATGTGCAGGTGGAAATTCTGGTCGGAATCATCAGCCTTTACGCCATTATAGGCGCCGCCGCCGCTGGCATAACCTCTGATTGGCTCGGCCGCCGGTACACCATTGTTCTCTGTGCTGTCTTGTTCTTTGTCGGAGCTATTCTCATGGGTTTCGCCCCAAATTACGCCTTCCTCATGTCCGGCCGATTTGTCATCGGCATCGCTGCCGGATCTGCCGTGTTGATTGCCTCTGTGTACACTGCAGAGGTTGCTCCGACATCATCTCGCGGCTGCCTCTCCACTTTTCCTGAGGTCTGTCCAGTTCTCAATTAAGTGCAAGGAGAGATCCGACGTTTTGATTTTGAATAGTTAGAGATTGATTAATTTTCTTGCAGGTGTTTCTTAACGTCGGCATTTTGCTTGGATACATTTCGAATTTTGCATTCTCCAAGCTTCCAACTCGTTTGGGGTGGCGATTTATGCTCGGAATCGGTTTAATTCCGTCAATGTTCTTAGCTGCCATCGTGATTCTGATAATGCCGGAATCCCCACGGTGGTTGGTAATGCAGGGCCGAATCAACGAAGCCAAACAAGTCCTCATCAGAACCTCAGATTCCATCGAAGAATCTCTACAGCGCTTAGCCGACATCAAAACCGTCGTCGGAATTCCGGCGAGTTGTGAAGACAATGTCGTTCAAATCCCAAAACAGACCACCCACGGTAGCAGCGTTTGGAAGGAGCTATTCCTTCACCCAACGTCTGCTGTCCTCCACATTCTTATCACCGCCATCGGTGTCAATTTTTTCGTAGAGGCCACCGGCATGGGCGCCGTCGTTTCATACAGTCCTAGAATCTTCGAGAAGGCCGGAATCTCATCCTCCGACCACAAGCTTCTAACCACGATGGGCGTCGGCTTGACAAAGACCATTTTCGTTTTGATCGCCACTGTCTTGTTTGACAAGATCGGACGACGGCCATTGATTCTGACGAGCATCGCCGGAAAAACGATATCGTTAATTGTTTTAGGGTCAGGGATGACGATAATTGAGGCATCGCACGAGCAAGTCACGTGGGCGGTGGGATTGTGCATTGCCATGGTGTTATCCGACGTGGCTTTTTATTCTATGGGGATGGGACCCATGTGTTACGTCATTTCAGAGATTTTTCCGTTGAAGCTACGTGCTCAAGGAATGAGCGTGGGGATGATTACAAATAGAATTATGGGTGCAATTATTACAATGACGTTTTTGTCCTTGTACCGTGCAATTTCAATTGGAGGTGCGTTCTTCCTCTATGCTGCCATTGCAGCAGTGGGTTGGGTGTTTTTTTACATTGTGTTCCCAGAGACGCGGGGGATAGAGTTGGAGGATGTAGAGGGGCTTTTTGGTAATTTTCTATGGAAGTTCTCTAACAAGGAGGATGATATTGAATGATGTCGGACATCAATGAAAGAAAAAATACTTTGGAGTACACTTATTATATATAAGTGTGTGTATATATATATGAATGTATGTATCTATTATCTTTCTTTGTGATTGAAGAAGATGCCTGAAGATATGACAGTCCGAGTTGCACTCAAATATTACTCTCAATGAAAATATCATTATCAATGTCTATGTTGGTAAGTCAAATTTATTTTAATCATAAACTACCACTTTAAAAACATAGGTAGATAATTATAAGTGAAATATATGTGTTATTAAGAATGTGTTTGAAATACATTTTCAAATATTTAGTTTAAAAAATAAGTCATTTTGAAATAAATTAGAGTCTTTGGAAACCACTCAAAACAAATTTTCAAGTGTATTTTAATCAACTTTTATCAAAAGTGTTTAAATAAAATGAGTTTTTTGAAAAATATTTTTTTCAAGTCAATCCAAACGGACCTTAATACAATAACAAATAACGTCAAAGACAACCAAATTGATAAAAGAAAAAATTCTACTACACAAATACGTGATTCAATAATTAGATGATATTTTATCTTACATTAAATTTACTCGATGTTCGACTCTAATGTATTTGCAAAATCATCATCACATTAGTATACTGCTAGTATGCATACTTGAAGTTACATTATCAATTTATTAAAATTAAAATAAAACTTAAAACTAAAATAGTACTTTTTGGTTTAAATATTACTTTGATCTCTGTACTTTTGACTTTAGTTTATTTTGATCTACTTTCAAATTTTATTTTAATTCTTGAACTTCAAAAATATTCATTTTGACCTTGAATTCTTAATTTTTTTTTCCGAATGTTTCTTCTACAATTGTTATAAGAATTAACAAAAGTAGTTTAAATCATTACATATTAAATTTCTTATGAATTTGAATATTTTAAAAATTAAATTTATAAACTAAAAAGAGACGTTATTGAAAAATAATACATAAAAATTTATGAAAATGAGATTCAACATATCACTAAAGAAAGAAAAAAAAATCAATATATGTTGTTTATACACAGTTTCCTTGAATGTTTCTTCTAGTTGTTTTTTTTTTTTTTTTTTTTTTTTTTTTTAATGTTTCTTCTAAAATTGTTTAGAATAAAAGAAAGTAGTTTAAGTAAACATATTATATTTATTTAAATGTTTTAGAATTAAAATTTACAAATTAGAAAGAGACACCAATATCATGAAGTAAAAAGTAATGAAAATGAGATTCAACATATGGTTAAAAATGATGAAAAAAAAAATTCAAGATATGTTTATAAACAACTTCCATGAATTAAATTTACACTTCATTTGACAACAATAAAAAGAAAAATCAACATAAAATTCATAAAACTTAGATAGAAAATATGGATATGAGTGATTCAACACATGGATTCTTGACTCTCCCCAAATATATTTTCTAACATTTTTTAGTATTTTCAAGATGAAATATTTACAAGGAAAGTGAACTAAAAGTAGAATAATATAGGAAAAAAGAACTTTCTTTGGTATAATTTTTTGAATACAACAAAACAAAAATAATAACTAAAAACAAAAATTAAAAGCTAATTAAAAATATTGGAGCTAAAAATGAAAAATAAAAGCAAATTAAAAATATTGGAGCTTATTTTGTGGAATCCCTCGAAGATGTCTTCTAGCTATGCTAGATCTCTGTTCAATCTTTTCATCGTCATTAAAGCAAACAAGTGCACGACTGTCTTCTTCTATATGTTTTTGTTTGTGTATAGCTTTGAACTAAGTCGTCTCAATTCACAAGTTCACGTCACTTTACAATGAGTTTTAGTTCATAATTGGTAAATGAAAAAAAATGGTAAAAGAAACCTTATTTTTATAGTTTGAAGTGATGGGAACATTACAAAAACTCTTGAAATATCAAATCATTATATAATAAATTATGATTAAAACCAAGGTCTTAATATATTATTTTAGAAGATTAAAAGCAAAAAAATTTATCAATTATACATTTTTTTAATTAATTAAAACTAACACTTAAAAGTGTAAAAGAATGAGAAGTGTTTGGTAGAGAATGACGATTGTTGGAATTGGTGTCTTAATTCTCCTGGAGTCTCATTGTTTTGTAAAGATACACATTGTTCAATGAATAAAATAACTGTTATTTAATTCTGGCATTTACTCATATCCAATAAACAAACCTCCTTGGTTATCTTATGTGAACTTAAGCATATATATGTGATATACAAGTGGATCATGTCTTAAGTGATAACCTAAATCGATCTGTAGTATAAGGATTAAGATGGGATACCTGATATTGGTGACACTATGGATACAGCCCGCTTTGTAAAGGTTTGCAAGTGTTGTAAACTACTACAGATGATAGATCCTGACCATTCATGTGAAGATGTGGAGCGAGGGTGTCCTATACAAAGAGTTTGTATAAGACCTGGACCACGAGTTGACTAGACTCTGTATATCCGTTGATACTGTTGAGGTTGATGCCCTAAAGTCTCGTGTCCTATAGTTTGTAAACTGTATATACGAACACCTGTGATTGTTAATATATGATATTTACTTCACATCTTGTTGTTTTGCTCGGTTATTTGTTTTATTTTCTTTACCACAAACCAATAAACATAAAATTCCTGGTTATCTGTATGTGACTCAAGCATGTATGTGGTGACATACAAGTGGATCATGTCTTGAGTGATAACCAAAATGCTCTGTAGTATATGGGATATAGGAGGGAAACCTTGTCTTGGTAATGCTATGGATGCGGCCCCCTTTGTGGAATAGTCACAAGTGTTGTGACTTGTCATAGATGGTCTGATCCTAATCATTCGTGTTGAGGACATGTGAGTGGGGGCGTCCTATAAAAAGAGTTTGTATAAGACCTGACCACGAAGTGTTAATATCTCGTTATATAACACCGTTCATAAACGAGAATTCACTTCACTAGGATGACCATAGGTAACATGACCTCAATCCTGAGTGGGTTGGGAACTCCTGCCATTGAGGGTTGTCCTTTGATTTGTATGGGTGTGAGTGGCTAGGTCGCCAATTCAAACCTACCATTTTGGGGATTCGTCTTATTTAGGAGCTAGGAACTCAGCTACACAAGATGGTATTCACTTCTTCCCCGAGGCAGGGGTAAGTAGATAGATGGCTCCCTTAAGGGTTGATTCCGGGGCTTGAACGATATGGCGCCACACACCTTCTCTTGGCCTGAGAGATGTTCACACATAGTTGGACTATATTGTATTGTTTATTAGAGAAATCAGTGGTACTTAATGAGTGAGATGTAACTATAGGGGCAAAACAGTAAATTGACCCAGTTGTACTTACGAGCATTTGTGAAGAGTCACCGTACTCATGATTGGTTATATTCGATGGACACAAAAATATATCTGTGGTAAGAAGAGTTCAGCTGTTGGTCTTTAGTGGAATCACTGATAGTTAATGGATGGTGGATCTCGTGGCTAAAGAGTTTAGTCAGCTATTCACGTACCGTTGGAGCTTCGAGCCACAGGTTCATTAGGTCTCCTGGGTAGCTTGGCTAAAGTCGAGAACCAGTGTTTGGGTTAATTTGAAATGTTCAAATTGACAAGAGGAAGTTCAATTATATATGATATAATTGGACTGGTTAATTATATATGATATAATTGGCTAAATGTATGAGATACATTATTTTGGAAGAAATTAGATATAAATATGATTTATATCAAGTAGAGGAGAAAATATTATAGTAGATATATGATATCAAACTATAAGATATAAATATAATATGATTATATTTATTAATTAAATTAATTGATTAATTATTTGATAATTAACCGATTGATCCACGTTCGAACGTGGGAAGTGGGCTGCGAAGGTTATGGTAACCAGCGGATTAAAACAATGAAAATCGTTTCATTTAATTCAATCGTGCATTCGTATTCGCCCGCGCCCAAAAGAATCTGTGAAAGCGATCGCGAGAGCCTATACGATAGAAGCTCATTTGTCTAAATGATCGTCTACCTCACGCATTCTCTAAACGATCGTATACATTTTTCCTAAACGATCATTCAGTTTTTCCTACACGATCGTGTAGCTCTACTATACGATAAGCATTTCCGCTATACGATAGCAGAGTTTCATTTCCCACTTGCTTATCGTCTACACAACGCCTTCTTCTCTGTCCTCTACCAAACTCACCAAAGCCCACTCTTTGGGTTTTGGACGTCGAGGATACCCGGGTTTCTCTTGTGGTGGTTTCGTCCCTGCTGCATTGTTCGTATATGCTCTGATCGTGTTGTTTCAGTCGACATATTCGTCGGGTGCTGGTAGATCGGTGGGAGATTGTCCGCTGCTTTGGGTTCATACATACGAAGAGAGTCTTCATCTGGTATGAACCTTTTTCCTTGTGTTTTATTATATTCTGAGCATGCCGATAATGAGTTTAATCTGCATAACTGTTTGTGTTGAATGTATGTCGTTTGTGTTTCGATCACTGTGAAATCGGAGCGATCTAAACCCGCTCATGGAACTCTCAGTATGAGATCCTTTAATTGGTATCAGAGCCAAGTTTCTGATACTATGATTTCATCTGTTGCAACGAAATAATGTTTACATTTATGGTGGGTGCATTTGTATGTTGTTTTAAATGTTAATTCTGTTGTGGATGTGCCGGATTAATGGATGTTTTCGGGATGAATTGCCTCGGTTTATTTAATTCCTTTTACATTTGCGGTTGTTGTAAAGGCCCCTGCATTTTTGGGCATAAATAATCGTAATCGAGTCTGTATTCAAAATGTTTGAAGTCTTGAGTCGTTCGTCGATGTTCTGGGCAAAGGTTACGGCTCTTCGAGGAAGGAGATGATCTAGGGTTGATCGCATCGTGCAAAAGAGGTTCTATGCGATCGCTATTCATCGCATCGTGAAGATGAAGGACTATGCGATCGCGGTTGAACGCATTGGTTGAATGATGGGGTATGTGATCAAGAGTTAGTCGTATCGGATTAACGATCGGGCATGCGATCGCTGAGTATTGTTAAATGCGCGCATGAGCTAGACGATCGTTTATATCAGCAAGCTTCATCGCTTAGTAACTGACTAAACGATCGCTTAGCATCGCAAGGTAAATTGTTTACCAAGTTGCACGCATCGGTTAGACGATCAAACGCTCGCGTATCATTTAAAGCGCGCTAAACGATCGTTTAGGTCAGCAAGCTTCATCGCTTAGTAACTGACTAAACGATCGCTTAGTAACTCAAGGTAAATCGTTTATTTATCATCGCGCTACACGATCGTTTGGACGATCAGGCTTCCCAGCCTCGTCGTCGTCTACACGATCGTTTGTTAATATTCTTATCGTCTAGTGCACGCTAAACGATCGTCTACCTATTGGAGTTTGCTACACGATGAAGACCTCCTGGCGATTCAAGAACCGGTTCGCTTGTGAACCGGTTTGCTCGATGAAAAATGTAATAGATTAGGTTTTCATTCCGATTTTTTGGTTTAAAGGCTCATCCCGGTCCATTAATCTCTTTGTTTAATACATGCGATGTATGTTTTATATGTCATATGGTATGCACATATAGTAAATCCCACCTTAGGTTATGCATTGATCATGCATCATCTCTTTATTGTAATTGTTATAATTTAGAGAAGCATGATTTTTAATTATGTAAGAGCATGCTCATGCATCATATAATATAAGAGTTATATTTATGCATGCATAAAAAGCATTGACATGCATCATCTTTATATTATAATAATTGTTATAGTATAAGGGTGAATGATAGCATGTTTTCTTGGTTATTACACGTTATATAAAAATTATATAGTAATGACCGGACATTGCATGAAGCATGACACATAGGTTACTTTATAATTGTTATAAACGCCTCGTTATGTGTAATGTTTTTTAGTTGTTTCTTTTTAAGAGTTAAAGAGAAGTTAAAACTAAAAGAAATAAGAAAGACATGCATGCTCACTTAGGTTTAATTCATGGTTTTAAAATGTTTAAAACTTGGATCACATAGACCTAAGATCACGGTTCTAATATGATTAGCAACCCTAAGGTTTTAATCTTTTAATCAGTTTAATAGGATTAAATTGGCTGATAAAAGGTTTAAGTGTAGCAAATTTATCTATAAGGGACCTTTTGACTAAGGCGAGTTTTGTCTAGGCTGGGGTATTTAAGTTGACGGAAACATAACACCCCTACTTGAGAATTTACCTGGAAAGGTGAATTAGATGTCCATTAAAGTGTTTAAATGTGACTACTTGAACTTGTTTATATTTCATAAACAAACGTTGTTTATGAGTAGGCTTTAAAAGACCACTTAGACTAAAATCAATAGTCGGATTGTCTAAGTTAATGAATCCCTAGGTGGAACATTCAGTGGGAGGTACTTGAGGCATAAGATGCTTCACTTAAACCTTTCACTTTTCTCCTAAACTCCACACCGTGAGATCTATCCTTGGCCTCACGGAACCTTTGGCGTGTCCCCCCAACGGATGGTGTTTGGGTAGGTCTATATCAAGGTGGATGGAGAGAATGTTCATAGTAAGTGAGAGCAGAAAGTGCGACAGCATATCCCTCGGTCTCCCTCGTTAGGTTGAATAAAGTTACTATACATTGCCTCGAGGCACCCTGGGAGTGTCCCCCTAAAGAATGGCAGTTTTGCGCGTTTCTTTTTTTGATCTTCTATAAGAGGATAAGGTAACTTAGTCTCTTGTCCTAATCTATCTTTTCCCTACGGTAAGCACATTAGGGTGGGACTCTAGCACCAAAAACGAGGGGTTACACTTACACGGAATAGTTAAAGGTTAACGATTCTGGACCGAAAAAATGGTGGTTGTTAGGTTCAGTTCCAAGAGTTGGTTCTGCCTAATGGTTGAGAAAGTCTCATCCCAGTGAAGGGGCAACTGATCACCCCACCAGTGGCATTTGTCCTGACTCACTAGGGTATCATTGCAAAATAGAAGTCTATAACTTAGGGTACTTGAAACTGTTTTGCAAAACTAATTGGTTTAAAAGTGGTTTAGCAAAATCCAATCAAGATTTGTTTGTATTTTCAACAACTTTTTCAAATGGCTATAACCACCTTATCGTTGTTAAGCACCGAAAAATTAACTGGTGACAATTTTTCAACATGGAAAAACATAATCACGACAATCCTAATCATCGAGGATCTCATGTTCGCTCTCACGGAGGTTTTTCCTCCTATTCCAGCTCCAAATGCCGCTCGAAATGTTCGGGAGGCATCCGAGCGATGGACAAGGGCGAATGAGAAGGCCCGAGCCTATATCTTGGCAAGTCTTTCTGACGTCTTGGCCAAAAAGCATGAGCCTATGGTTTCAGCCCATGAGATCATGGAGTCCCTGCGAGGGATGTTTGGACAACTGTCTAAACAACTTATGCATGAGGCTCTTAAATACATATTCAACTCCAAAATGCAAGAAGGCACCTCTATTCGTGAACATATGCTAAACATGATGGTCCACTTCAATGTGGCAGAGTTGAATGGGTCTACCATCGATGAGGGCAACCAGGTTAACATAATCCTGCATTCTTTGCCGGAGAGCTTTCTGCACTTTGTTAGCAATGTGATTCCGACGCCCTCAGAGAAAGAATCTTTCCGGATATTTTCAAAGTGAAATATAACCTTATAATTCTCCTCAATGAGTTGCAGACATACCAATATTTATTGAAAAGTAAGGAGAGGCAGAAGGGTGAGTCTGCACCTTCTACTTCTAACTCTGCAAAGTGGAGGAAGAAGAAGGGTGGTAAGGGAAAATGGAAGGCACTTGCTAACCCACCGCCTGTCACCCCGAGGAGGCGTCCACCAGTTGCTAAGGGAAAATGTTTCCATTGCAACCAAGATGGACATTGGAAGAGGAACTATCCTCGGTATCTGAAGGAGAAAAAAGCAGCCAAGGCTAAGGCCAAAGCAGATAAAGGTAAATGTGATTTACTTGTGTTCGAAACTTATTTAGTGGAGAATGCTGATTCTACCTGGATAATTGATTCAGGTGTCACTAACCATGTTATTCTTCTTTTCAGGGGATTAGATCTTGGTTGCAGTTGGAGGCTGGTGAGATGATGACGCGAGTAGGTACCGGGCACGTCGTCTCAGTTGTGGCAGTGGGAGGACTCCAGTTAACTTTACAGAATAGGTTTTTAATTTTAAATGATGTATATATTGTTCCTGAACTAAAAAGGAATCTTATTTCTGTAAAGTGTTTATTGTAATGTAAATACACTGTTTCTTTCAATATGAGTAAAGTGTTTATTCATAAAGATGGTGTCTTTATTTGCACAACAAATCTGGAATCGAATTTATATGTGCTAAGGCCGTTAGCCATTAATTCCCTTCATAATACTGAAATGTTCAGAACTGTCGTAACTCAATCAAAACGTCAACGGATTTCTCCAAAAGAAAATGCCTAACTTTGGCATCTACGTTTAGGGCATATAAATCTCCATAGGATTGAGAGATTGGTGAAGAATAAACTTCTAAGTGAGTTAGAAGAAAATTCTTTACCTGTGTGCGAATCTTGCCTTGAGTGTAAGATGACTAAACGACCTTTTATTGGAAAAGGTTTTAGAGCCAAGGAGCCTCTTGAGTTAGTACATTCTGACCTTTGTGGTCCTATGAATGTGCGAGCTCGAGGTGACTATGAGTATTTTATCAGTTTTGCTGATGATTACTCTAGGTACGGGTATGTCTATCTTTTACAACGGAAGTCTGAATCCTTTGAAAAGTTCAAAGAGTTCAAGGCTGAAGTTCAAAACGCATTAGATAGACGGATTAAAACACTTCGATCAGATCGAGGTGGAGAGTTTTTAGACTCTACATTCCAGGACTATTTGATAGAACATGGAATCGTTTCCCAACTCTCAGTGCCGGGTACACCTTAGCAGAATGGTGAAGCAGAGAGGAGAAATAGGGTCTAGTTAGACATGGTTCGTTCGATGATGATTTACGCTTCCTTACCGGACTCGTTTTGGGGTTTTGCAGTGGAGACTGCAGTGCACATACTCAACTATGTTCCCTCCAAGAGTGTTGCAAGAACACTTCTAGAGTTGTGGAATGGGCATAAAGCTAGTTTACGTCACTTCCACATTTGGGGTTGCCTTGCACATGTCCTTGAGACTAATCCCAAGAAATTAGAACCACGATCGAGGTTATGCCTCTTCGTAGGCTATCCCAAAGGTACATGAGGGGATTATTTTTATGATCCAACGGAAAATAGGGTGTTTGTTTCAACAAACGCTACTTTCCTAGAGGATGATCATATAAGGGAGCACCATCCACGAAGCAAAGTCGTGTTACGTGAGCTTTCCAAAGCAACTACTGAAACTTCAACAAGAGTTGTTGAAGAGCCTGCTACATCAATAAGAGTTGTTGATGGGAGTTCATCCAGTAGGTCGGTTCCACCTCAAGAGTTGAGGAAACCTCGACATAGTGGGAGGGTTGCGAACCCACCCATTCGCTATCTGGGTTTCACGAAAATCCTTGCTATGGTAGAAGATGGTGACGTTGAGGATCTGTTGTCTTACAAGATGGCAATGGAGGATGTTGACCGGGATGAATGGGTCAAGGCCATGGATCTCGAGATGGAGTCGATCTATTTCAACTCAGTATGGGATCTTGTAGATCTGCCTGATGGATTTCGCCCTATAGGTTGTAAATGGATCTACAAGCCCAAACAGGGTGCTGATGGGAAGGTACAGACCTTCAAGGCTCAACTTATGGTAAAGGGTTATACCCAGGTAGAGGGAGTCGACTATGAGGAGACTTTCTCGCCTGTTTCCATGTTAAAGTCGATCCGCATCCTTCTGTCCATTGCAGCTTATTATAATTATGAGATCTGGCAAATGGACGTCAAGATGACATTTCTGAATGGCAATCTTGAGGAGACCATTTATATGGTACAGCCCGAGGGATTCATAGCCCAAAGTCAAGAGCAAAAGGTTTTCAAATTGAATCGGTCCATTTATGAACTAAAACGGGTGTCTCGATCTTGGAACATATGATTTGATGTTGCGATCAAGTCGTATGGATTTGACCAAAACGTTGATGACCCTTGTGTCTACAAGAAGATCAACAATGCTTCAGTAGTCTTCTTAGTGTTGTATGTAGAGAATATCCTACTCATTGGGAATGATGTAGGTCTACTGACTGCAGTTAAGAACTGGCTAGCGACCCAATTCCAAATGAAAGATTTGGGAGAGGCTCAGTTTGTTCTAGGTATACAGATCTTTCGGGATCGTAAGAACAAAGTGCTAGCGTTATCTCAGGCATCGTACATTGACAAGATGTTGCTCAAGTACTCGATGTAGGACTTCAAGAGGGGCCTACTATCGTTCATGCATGGAGTCACTTTGTCTAAGGAAATGTGTCCTAAGACGCCTCAGGAGGTTGAGGAGATGAGACGGGTCCCATATGCATCTGCCATTGGCAGTTTGATGTATGCGATGCACTGTACTCGTCCAGACATCTACTACGCTGTGGGCATATTTAGTAGGCATCAATCTAACCCAGGCCAGGGTCACTGGACCGTAGTGAAGAACATCCTCAAGTATCTTCAGAGAATGATGGATTACATGCTCGTATATGGTTCGAGGGATTTGATCCTTACAGGATACACAGATTATGACTTTCAGACTAATAAGGACTCTCGAAAGTCTACATCAGGGTCAGTCTTTACTCTTAACGGAGGAGCTGTAGTGTGGCGAAGCACTAAGCAGGGGTGCATCGCCGACTCCACTATGGAGGCGGAGTACGTAATGGCTTGCAAAGCTACTAAGAAGTTCGTCTGGCTCAGGAAGTTCTTGACTGACCTGGAAGTTGTTCCAGATATGTCTAGGCCCATTACCCTCTGTTGTAATAATAGTGGGGCAGTAGCGAACTCCAAGGAGCCAATGAGTCATCGGTGTGGTAAACACATAAAGCGGAAATATCATCTGATCCGCGAGATAGTGCATTGAGGGGATGTGATCGTCATGAATATTGCTTCAGAGCACAATGTTGCTGACCCGTTTACGAAGGATCTCATGGCTACAGTGTTTGAGGGTCACCTACAAAGCATGGGTCTACAGGTTCGCCCGCGGCTGGACTAGGTAAAGTGGAAGATTTTATTGTACTGGGCTTTTATGCCCTAGTTTATTGTTTTGTACTAAGTTTTTTGTACACCTCACTTCGCTTTAGAACAAGTGGGAGATTGTTGGGGTTGATACCCTAAAGTCTCGTGTCTTGTAGTTTGTAAACAGTATATATGAACACCTATGATTGTTAATATATGATATTTGCTTCACATCTTGTTGTTTTGCTCGGTTATTTGTTTTATTTGCTTTACCACAAACCAATAAACACAAAATCCCTGGTTATCTGTATGTGACTCAAGCATGTATTTGGTGACATACAAGTGGATCATGTCTTGAGCGATAACCAAAATGGTCTGTAGTATATGAATATAGGAGGGAAACCTTGTCTTGGTAATGCTATGGACGCGCCCCCCCTTTGTGGAATAGTCACAAGTGTTGTGACTTGTCATAGATGGTCTGATCCTAATCATTCGTGTTGGGGACATGCGAGTGGGGGCGTCCTATAAAAAGAGTTTGTATAAGACCTGACCACGAAGTGTTAATGTCTCGTTATATAACATTGTTTGTGACAGAGAATTCACTTCACTAGGATGACAATAGGTAACATGACCTCAATCCTGAGTGGGTTGGGAACTCCTGCCATTGAGGGCGGTCCTTTGATTTGTATGGGTGCGAGTGGCTAGGTCGTCGATTCAAACCTACCATTTTAGGGATTCGTCTAATTTGGGTGCTGGGAACTCAGCTACACAAGATGAAATTCACTCCTTCCCATTTTAGGGATTCGTCTAATACCGTTGTCGCACTGCTGATTGGTTAAGATGGACACATAATATATCTGTAGTGAGGAGAGTTCAGCTGTTGGTTCTTAGTGGAGTGCCTGCCAGTTAACGGATGGTGGATCCCGTGACTAAAGAGTTTAGTTAGTTATTCATGTACCATTGGAGCTTCGGATCTACAGGTCCATGAGGTCCCCTTGGTAGCTTGGATTCTGTTGAAGATCAGTTCTTTGTGTTGATTTGAAATGTTCAAATTGACAATAGATATTTTGATTATATATGATATAATAGGTATGATGTATAAGATACATCTAGTGGAGGATTGATGTAAATGAGATTTACATTAAGTACCATGGAATAGAAAAAGAACTATGGTTTATATGTTTCATGAGATGAAATATTAAAACTATAGGTTATAAATATAGTATGATAAGTTAGTTATCATTTATGTTTATAATAATATTAATTATTAGATAATTAATACTTTTTCTTTTAAATAACCAAAGTAGTGGGTGGTTATTTGATCATGGTAACCGTGGATTTAAAAGAAAATTGGTTTCCTATTTGAAAAAGAAGTTTTACAAAAGATTGAAAAGAATTTTTGAGTTTTCTCTTGGCGAAAAAGAAACTCACGAAGTCGTCAAGTAAATACAAATTTACTAAACGACAGCTGGGTGAGCTAAACGATCGTGCAAGTGCGAGCTAAACGATCGTGCAGTGTTTACTAAACGATCACGTAGCTTTGCTAGATGATCGCTGGCCCAAGTTAAACGATCGTGTAGAGTCTGTACGCGATAGACCGAGCTAAACAATAGAGCTAAAAGATCGCATAGCTTTTGCTAGACGATCACATAATTTTATCTAAATGATTGGGCATCGACCTATGTGATAGGTCTCCGACTTCTCCCACTTGCCCAGTCGTGTACGCGATTGTTGTTTCCTCCGTTCGTCTACCTCATACCAAGTCCGAACAGAACCCACCCTCTAGATTCTCACACAGAGAATACCAAGATCGCCTTGTTAGTGGTGTCAGACTCAACTCGACATCGTCGAGGTTTTCTGGAGGTCGTTCGTGATGCTGTGGAGGTAGTTCGTGTTGCGGAGGAGTTTGTGATCGAGGAGATCGTTGAGGACAAGCGTGAAGTGTTCGTGCTGTGTTCATGCGGTGTTGCGGTCGTGTAGATCGAGCGCTCCTGGTTGTTGTTCGATCAAAGTTGTGCATCGGAGTGTGGAGATGCTTCTGCCTATGTTCGTATAGAGTTTGATCTCTATTCTTTTGTATTGTTCATGCTGTAATTTCTGGAAATATTTGTATAACCTTTTGTTTGAAGTCAATTGTAAATGATTTGTTGATTCATGATTGTAATTTGGAATAGTCTTGTCCCACTGCTCATGAAAATCTCGTGAGCTTCGATTTCCTTACACTTTTATCGTAGAAATAAGCAGAAAATAACAAAGAAATTAAAAGAAAGCAGTAAAACTGAAAACACGCCCAACTTGTAGAAAAACCACGATCTACCAGAAAGAAATCCACGATGTGAAAAAATTATTATAATCACACATAACATTTCTCTCCTCTGATCCCAATTATAAGAGCACTCTCTCAAAGTTTTTATACTATTCACACCATTTGTCCACTCCTAAACTAGAGAATATATAAAGGAAATTTAACTAGAGTTAGCATATCCAAGCTTAAAGTGTTTCTAACTGGGACGACTTGAAACTAGAGGCATAGACTCCTTTTATAGGCTTGGAGCCCATTCCCATTCTTCAAGTTAACTAATGTGGGATAAACTAAACTTCTAATATTTTGCCAAAACCCAACAATAAATTTCCTCTCAAGTAGGTAGTATTAATCATATTCGATAACCCTTTAGCACAAAAAAAAAAAAAAAAAAGATGGAGAGAAAGAGGATCCCCTTGATGCATTATGCGAGAAGGATGGTGAAGGAATTCTAAATTAGAGAACCAGTGAGCGGAAGCGGATCGTTCCAAAGTTCATTGAGAAAAAACACAAACATTTACAGTCAAGAAGAACAGATCATACATAACGAATAAATTACAACATGCTTCTTAAAGAACAAACAAGGGATCAAGTATGCAATATCTTTGAAGAACCCTTTCTTCAAGTATCCCTCGATCGTTCAGCAATGCGTCCAACAGCATGAACTTGAACGCAACGACCTGAACTCGATCTCAACGTACAACTGGAAGAACCTTGATCATAATCGAGTAGAACTCGATCCTTGACCCTTGAATGGAACTACACACCACCACCAGGCTACCTTGGTATTCTCGATGTGAGAATCCAGGAGTTGTGGGCTCTGTATGACTTTGGAAAGAGGAATGGAGGAGGTAAACGATCGAGTATGTGACAGAAGAAGGAAGAAGTCTATCGTATAGACTAGGTACTCAATCGTGTAGTAAGAAGAAGCTTATCACATAGACTTGCTACTTGATCGAGTAACTATCGTATAGAATACTCGATACTTGATCGTTTATGCTCTCTAATACTATCATCTAGTAAAACTCTTTTAATTGATCATGAATTTTTTTAGAACCATTCAAATTCAATTGAACTGATGATTTGGAAAACTATTTTCCTTTTTATCTCACAGTTACAATAAATCGTAAAAAATCACCACTCAAGTCAGTTATTAAGAAAAAGAATTATTAATTATCATATAATTAATAAATTATAAACAAATATAATAACCAACTTATCACATTATATTTATAACCTATAGTTTTAATATTTCATCATATGAAACACATAAAGCATAATTCTTTTTCTATTTTATGGCATTTATTATAAATCATATTTATATTAATTCCTCCAATCAAATAATGTATCAAATACATCATATCAATTATATCACATATAATTGAATCAATTTAATTATATCATATATAATCAATTTTCCTCTTGTTAATTATATCACATCAAATTAACCCAAAATTTGATTCTCAACCTGAACCCATTGAACTACTAAGGGAACCTTATGGATCTGTAGCTTGAAGCTCCAACGGTACATGCATAACTGACTAAACACTTTAATCACGATATCCACCATTCGTTAACTGTCGGTCACTCCACTAAAGACCGACAACTGTACTCTTCGCACTACAGATATATTTCTGTGTCTATATAACCAATCAACAATGCGATGACCCTTCACAAATTGCTCGTAAGTACAGTTGGGCCAATTTACCGTTTTGTCCATGTAATTACATCTAACTCCTTAAGTACCACTGATTTTTCTAATGAACAATAAGTCATAGTCCCACTATGTCTGAGTCCTCTCTTCCTAAGAGAGGGCGTGGTCACTATATTCAAGACCCGAAATCAGCCCTTAAGGGAGCAATTTATCTATTTACCACTGCTTCAGGGAAGGAGTGTATTCCATCTTGTGTAGCTGAGTTCTCAGCTCCCCAATCAGACAAATTCCCAAAATGGTAGGCTTGTTGAGTGACAATGTGGCCACTCTCACCCATACAAATCAAAGGACCGCCCTTATAGGTAGGAATTCTCAACTCACTTAGGATTAAGGTCATGTCACCTATGGTTATTCTAGTGAAATGTAAGTCTTGATTATCAACGGCGTTATATAAAGTGACTAATCATTTCGTGGTCTGGTCTTATACAAACTCTTTGTATAGGATACCCCCGCTCGTATATCTCCACATGAATAATTAGGATCAGATCATTTGTAGCACTTTACAATACTTGTAACATCTATAAAGCGGGTCGTATCCGTAGTGTCAACAGATGAAAATACCCAGAAGGAAACACATTAATAAGCACAACAAAAATAACAATAGTAACACAATTCATCACCAAATCTACTTAATCCTGGTAGAAACCCAAACAAAGCATTATTCGCCAAAGGAACTTCCATTCAACCCTCTCATAGGCTTTGTTCATGTCAAGTTTTAACGTTGCATAGCCCACTTTACACTTTCTCTTCCTTTTAAAAAAAGATAAACATTCATGGCTCACAATTATATTATCATTGATAAGGCAACTCAGAACAAACGACAATTGGTTCGATTAGGTAGTATCCCCAATGATAACCTTAAGCCTATTAGTCATAGCCTTAGTAACCAATTTATATACGTTACATATATAATTAATATATTATATATAAACAATTAATTACAAAAATAATTAATATAAACAATTAATTATATTTTATGATTATATATAAGGTTGTTTTCAAATATTGGAAAATGAACCAAAATATTGGAAAATAACAGCAAAATATCACAATCTATTAGCGATAGACTGCGATAGGTTACTATCTTGTCTATTTGATAGGTACAGATAGTAGTTTATCACAGTCCATCACAGATAGACTCTAATATTTTCTATTATTTGTAAATATCTTCAGCTGTTTTGTTATTTAAAATAAATTTTCCTTTTTCTATGCCTTTTTCCCAAACCTAAATTCGAATCCTATTATTGCATGTTTTACTTCTATTTTCGTTCATTTTTTTTTTCTTTTTTTGACTTCATTGATTTTTTTCCCAGCTTAATTAAACACATTTGATCAATAAGATTTTTCATGATCAAAATAAGCTAATTAATGTCAACATGAGCATAACTCAACTGACATAGTGCTTGTAATTCTCCTACCCCACACTTTAATTCTAATACTTTTGAAAAAAAAAAGCTAATTAATGAAAGAAATGACAGGTTTTCAATTTTTTAGTTAACTTAAATTCAATATCTTTAAGACTCCATTATTTTTTTTTTCAAAATTTAACCATAGATTAACTTAAAAAAACTAATTTTAAGATTATTAAAAGTAGTTGATAATATTTAAAAATAAAATAAAATAAGCCTTGAAATACATAACTCCATGTAAAGAAGTATTTTAACCAAAATTATATATAGGTCCCTAAGCTTCATATTTTCCTAAATTTCAATAGACCATGATTTATATTATTTATATAAAAAAAATAACTAACTAATTAGATATAAAATTGAATTTTATGTATAAAGAGACTCCAAATTTCTAATTTTTCCTAATAAATTCATAAAATGTGAAAAAATGGCAATTAAGTCCACCTATTAAATAAAATTAAAAATTCAAGTATCTATTGAACATAGAATTTAAAAATTTAAGATTCTATTGGATACATTTTTTTAGTTGAATGAACAAATAGATACAATTTTGAAAATCTGTGTACTAAACTTGTACTTTAACTTGGATATTGTAAATTTAAATATTGTATCAATCCATCTAGAATTACATTATATGACCTTGTGCTCTTCTGACATAAAATCTTGAATTCGCCATTGGTAGTAGCAGGAGGTCTTTTCCCAATACGTATGTAGACTTATTCAAAATTTGAATCAATAAAATGAATAATTATAAATCTCATATAATATTTATCTAGGATTCGCCATTGATAATAACGGGGGGTTATTTCTCAGTTCGTGTGTAGATTTATTCAAAATTTGAATCAATAAAATAAAATGAATAATTATAAGTCTCATATAATATTTATATAAAAAAAAACATATTGAAAGATGTAAATTAACATACTTATGAAAGTTAAGAACATAAATGGATATTTTCGAAAAAAAATTACAATAGTATCAAACGTTAAGCATTTGGATAATCACGACTTTTTTTTTTCTCTGGGGAAATTTTAACACGTGCCGTTAGTACATTTACAAATATAAAAATGATTCTGACAAGTGGTACCCAATTGAAAATTTCGATTTTTAATTATAAAAATTGTTTGCCTTGATTTATTTGTTTCTTCACGCCATCCATGTGCATTTTGTCAGATCAATTAAAAAACATATTATTATAATTGTCACGCAGTTTCGTCAGAATTTTATACGGATGACTAATATTTTAAAATTGTTATTTTTAATCTAAAATAATTTCACCTTACCAAAATAATATATTTTTAAAAATTATTTTTTCTAACATCTTTCTTGGATTTTGAGATTTTAAGTGGAGGACTTTACATGGTGATAATACCATTTTTTCCCTCATTTAATTTTGACCTTTTTCTATTATAATTTTTCAAAATCAGCTTCAATTTTAGACCTTAAGGAAAAAAATAAAACTTTATTGGAATTTCTTGTAATGAAAATTTCTGATAAAAGAAATTTCTTACGTGAAATTTCTCCTAAGAATTAAAAAATTGGGAGAAATTCTATAAATTTCAATTATTTCAAAAAGTTTGTGAGAGTTTTTTTTTTTCTTTCTTTTTCAACTCAAAACTAAGAGTGATAAATAAAAAAAATTACAAACTAAAACAAACTACTAAGTATGGTAAATTTAAAATAAAAACTAAAAAAAATTATCCTCTTACATAAATTTTCGTAAATTGAAGTCTAAAACTTACTTTAAAAAAATTTGCAATTAGAATGGGTAAAAAAAATATTAAATTAGAATTTATGGGAATTGGAATTCATTAACCCTTTTTTTTTTTCCAGGTGGTAGCGATCTAACTTAAGTTTAATTAATTTCGCAAAAGAACATGATTTAAATAAAATTAAAAAAAATACACACACAACATTTATCACGAAATTCAATTTTTCGATAAGAAGCTTACCTGAAAGGAAATGTAAAGTTTTTTTAATATTAATTATTATTTTAAAAATACAACATTAGTTACTTACTGGGAAAAATATAAAAGTTTTTTCCAATATTAATTATTATTTATATTCGATTTTCTTAAAAAAACAACAACTAACTTTCTGTCAAATTCTCCAATAAGTTACTGGGAAATTGGAGGTCCCAATAAGCCACCTACCAACTTATCGCGAAGAGAGCTTTTAAAAAAAAAAACAAATATATATTATTAAAATTAAATAAAAAAAATCCTTATGTATATGCTTCCAGTAGGTGACTTATTGGGAATTCAATTTCTTTTTTTTCTTTTCAATAAAAAATATATTATCATTTTAGAAAAACTATATATATACTTCCACGTAAGTGACTTATCGAGAAGTTGAATTTCTTGATAAATGACTTACAGGAAAGTTGAATTTTTCGATAAGTGTCTTATTGAAAAATTGGAGAGTTTTTTTTTTTCTTCTGAATTTAAATTCTAATATGAATAATAATTAATATTAAAAGAAAACTTTATATTTTCTTCCAAATAAACGAGAAATGTTGTGTTTTTTAAAACAATAATTAACATTAAAAAAACTTTATATTTCCTTCCTGGTAAGTTTCTTACCAGAAAATTGAATTAAAATTGAATTTCGTGATGAATGTTGTGTGTTTTTTTTTTATTTTATTTAAATCAAGTTTATTTCTAAATTAATTAATTAGACTTAAGCTACACTAATTCCACCTTTAAAAAAATTAACGAATTCCAATTCTGGTAGGTTTTAATTTATTTTTTTTACCAATTCTTTTCAGTAATTTCTGTAAGAGGACAGTTTTTTTAGTTTTTGATTTTTTTATTTACCATTTTCAGTTTTGAGTTTAAAAAAGAAAAAAAAAAACAATTTTTCTGTAAGAATTGGAATTTATGGAATTTCTTGTAATTTTTCAATTTTGAAATTTTACGTAAGAATTTTTTTACCAGAATTTTTTCAATACTTACAAAAAAATCCCCACAAAATATATTTTTTTCATAAAGTATAAATTTGAAATTGGGTTTCAAAAGTTGTAATAAAAAAAAGTAAAAAGACAAAACACTTGAATAAGAGAGAATAATATTTTTACCACGTGGGACCCTCTACTTAAAATCTCAAAAAGTAATAAAGAGGTTGGAAAAGTAATTTAAAAAAAGAGGTTAGTTTTGTAAGATAAACTTTTTTAGGTTAAAAATAGCAATTTTCCACCCATTTTTAAGGGCCAAAATGAAACATGGCCTAATCTCAGATTTTCAATGGAAAATGGTCTTTTGCTTTGTCCAATAAATTATCCAATTACCCATATAGATGCACTTAACAGGCCCATAGCATCCCGGTCTCGCTCCTGATTTCCCTTTTCCTCTCTCGATTCTCGCTCTTGATACGCTTTGTTTCTAATTTTTTTTTACAGTGTACAAGATGTATCATGAAACGAATTATAAACGTTGGTGTGTGTGAATTGCTATTATGATTATGATCACAAGCGAGTATCGAGGGAGTGTCATGAGATAGAGAATCATTAAAAAGTCTTGAGAGTGAAAATGAAAGCGAGAAAGAAGAACGAGGTACGAGAGCGAGAGACGAGAACAAGATTATAATAGAATTACAATTTTTAACTATCCTTGTTTATGTACTATTTTGAAGGATAGATGCTAGGTTCAGAATATTGATGTCATTGGAAATATCGAGGTTCCAATTTTATGAAAATATTGATATCTATGGAAATTTTGGGAAACTTTAAGAAAATTGATGAAAATTATCATAATTAGTTAATGAAACTTTGATTTCTATTTTTAATCATCATTTCTATAAAGTAAGACAATATTTAGAGGTATAGTGTAAATATCTATGTAAATGTTTATGCGAGAACAGAAATTTAAAAAAGAAATGGAAATATAATTACAAAATAATATCAAATATTGACAATTAATTGCAAAATTAAATGATATAAAATGTTTGCATATAAAATAATTATAAAGTATTTATTATAAGACCTACATGTCTAATACCAATATTTAGAGGTATAATGTAAATACTTGTGGAAATATTGATGTGAGAGCAGAAATTTAAAAAAGAAATGGAAAAATAATTACAAAATAATATCAAACATTGACAATTAGTTACAAAATTAAAGGATATGAAATGTTTGCATATAAAATAATTGTAAATTATTTATTACAAAACCTACATGTCTAATACCAAAAAGATGACCTTGGAGCATCTAATCTAGAATCTTGATAATTCAGGTAGAAACTGAAGAAAATTAGACATGAAATTTCCATGAACAGCAGAATGATCGTTCCAAATTTCATTCGAAATTGAACATAGACAATTACAGTACACAAACGGAAACTAACTGATTATGCAACAGCTGGAAATTACAGCATGCTTACAGATAATCAAGAGATAGAGTATCATACCTTTGAAGACTCATTCTTCAAACTCCCTCGATCATGAACGTTCGTTTAGTCTCCAATACAACAATACACGAACGCTCGAACAGAATGACCGCAACATAACATGATCAACAGTATCCACCACACGAACAATGCGAACACACAACGAACGACCTCCAAAACCTCGAACTCAATCAAGTTGAGTGAGGACACCACCACAATGGTTACCTTGGTATTCTCGGTGTGAGAATCCAGAAGTGTGGGCTCTGTATGGACTTGGTTAGAGGAAGAGATTGGAGGAACAACAATCGTATAGACGATTGAGCAAGTGGGAGATGAGAAGTGTCTATCGTATAGACGAATGCTCAATTGTGTAGAAGAAGACAGCCTATCGTATAGACAATGCCTTGCGATCGTTTAGCTACGACTAGCTGAGTGAACTATCGTATAGTGACATTCCACGATCGTTTAGTCTCTCTTTGAGCTATCGTTTAGTGAAACCATTTCACTTGATAACAATGTCGTGAGTTCTTTTCCGAAAGTAGCAACTCTCCTAAATTTAGGAAAACATTTTTCCTTTTATCTCACGGTTATCATAAAACCACCAATAACATTCCACTTAATTGGTTATTAGAGAAAAAGAGATAATTATCCAATATTTAATATTATTATAAATATATATCATAACCAACTTATCATATTATATTTATAACCTATAGTTTTAATATTTCATCTCATGAAACATATAAACTATAGTTCTTTTTCTATTTTATGGTACTTAATGTAAATCACATTTACATTAATCCTCCACTTAATGTATCTCATACATCACAATGATTATATCATATATAATCAAATTTTGTCTTGTCAATTTGAATATTTCAAATCAACACCAAGAACTGATTCTCAACTTGAATCCATTGAGCTACCAAGGGAACCTTATGGATCTGTAGCTTGAAGCTCCAATGGTATGTGAATAGTTGACTAAACTCTTTAGTCACAGGATCCACCATCCGTTAACTACTAGACACTCCACTAAAGACCGACAACTGCACTCTTCTTACTACAAATATGTGTCCATATCAACCAATCAACAATGCGATAACCCTTCACAGATCGCTCGTAAGTACAACCAGACCAATTTACTGTTTTGCCCCTGTAGTTACATATAACTCCTTAAATACCATTGATCCCTCTAATGAACATAAGTCATAGTCCTACTATGACTGAATCCTCTCTTCCAAAGAGAAGTTGTGGTCACTATGTTCAAGACTCAGAATCAGCCCTTAAGGGAGCAATCTATCTACTTACCCCTGCTTCGGGGAAGGAGTGAATTTCATCTTATGTAATTGAGTTTTCAGCTCCTAAATCAGAAAAATCCCTCAAAAGGTAGGCTTGTTGAGTTGGCAGTCTGGCCACACTAACCCATACTAATCAAAGGACCACCCTCAAAGGTAGGAGTTCTCAAAACACTCAGGATTGAGGTCATGTCACCTATGGTCATTTAGGTGAGATGTATGTCTCAAGTATCAACGGCGTTATATAAAGAGATGAATCATCTCGTGGTTCGGTCTTATACAATCTTTTTGTATAGGACACTCTCGCTCGCATGTCTTCACATGAATGGTCAGGACCTACCATCTGTAGTAGTTCACAATACTTGCAAACTTCTACAAAGCGGGCTGTATCCGTAGTGTCACCAGGATCAGGTATCCCTTCTTAATCCTTATACTATAGACCTTTTTAGGTTATCACTTAAGGCATGATCCACTTGTATATCTCATATACATGCTTAAGTTTACATACAATAACCATGGAGCTTTGTTTATTGGATATGAGTAAATGCAAAATAAAACAACTCTTATTTTATTCATAACAATGTGTACATTTTACAAACTACGAGACTCCGGGAGAATTAGGACACCAATCCCAATAATCTCCCCCTTGTCCTAATGCCTCGAGAGACTAATGTACAATACATTTAAAACACAAGTACAATATACAATAAACTAGGGCATATACTATACCCCAGTATCATCTCCCACTTGCCCTAGACAAGATGTCGCATGTCCCGTAGACCCAGACTCTCCAGATGACCCTCGAACACTGTAGCCTGAGAGCCTTTGTAAACGGATCAGCAACATTGTGCTCCGACGTGATTTTTGTGACCATCACATCACCTCGATGCAAAATCTCCCTGATCAAGTGATATTTCTGTTCGATATGCTTGCCTCTACGATGACTTCGAGGTTCCTTTGAATTTTCCATAGCCCCTTTGTTATCACAATAAAAAGTGATTGGAAAATCCATATTTGGAACAACTTCCAAATCTATAAGGAATTTCCTCAGCCAAACAACCTCATTAGTTGTTTCACAAGCGACTACGTATTCGGCTTTCATAGTGGAGTCCGCGATGCATCCTTGCTTGATGCTTCGCCACACTACAGTCCTTCCATTCAAAGTGAACACTGACCCTGATCTCAATTTACGAGAATCTCTATCAATCCAAACGATTTGATCGCATTTTCAAATCTAATGTTCCACAATCTAGACGCTTGTTTCAGCCCATAAATAGACCTATGAAGCTTGCAAATTCTTTGCTCTTGATTTGGAACTATGAACCCCTCTGGTTGAGCCATGTAGATGGTCTCCTCAAGATTACCATTAAGAAAGATAGTCTTGATGTCCATTTGCCATATCTCATAATCATAAAATTTGGCTATGGATAGGAGTATCCTGATAGACTTGAGCATGACAACAGGTGAGAAAGTTTCCTCATAGTCCACTCCCTCGACCTGGGTATAACCCTTTACCACGAGTCTAGCCTTAACACTTTGTACCTTTCCATCTACACCTCGTTTTTGCTTGTAGATCCACTTACACCCTATAGGTTTTACCCCATCAGGCTGATCCACAAGCTCCCAAACATTATTGAAGTACATAGACTTCATTTCCTAATTCATGGCCTTAATCCACTCATCCTTGTCAAGATCCTCCATTGCTTGCTTATAAAACAATGAATCCTCGACCCCATCATTAGAAATGATGTTCTAGGCTTCAGTCAAACCCATGTAGCATTCTGGTAGGTTTATAACTCTCCCACTACGTCGAGGTAGTCTCAACTCTTGAATTGGTTGACTTGATAAACCGACCTCAACAACTTTTGTTGATCTGTCAGTCCGTTCAACAACTCTTGTTGATCCCTCAGTAGTCTCACATGAAGTCTCACATAAAACAAGCTTACTTCGTGGTTTATGATCCATGATGTGGTCTTTTTCCAAGAAGATAGCATTTATAGAAACAAACACTTTATTCTCACTCGGATCATAGAAGTATCCATCCCTCGTTTCCCTGGGTAGCCTACCAAGAGGCAAACTTTCGAACGCGGTTCCAATTTCTTCGAGTTAGTCACAAGCACATGGGCCGGACATCCCCAAATCCTGAAGTGGCGTAAACTACCTTTACGACCTCTCCACAACTCAAAAGGTGTTTCAAAAAAACTTTTCGAGGGAACATTGTTCAGAACATAACAAGCAATCTCCACTGCAAAAACCCAAAACGAGTCTGGAAGATGAGCATAACTCATCATAGATCAAACTATGTCCAACAAGGTTCTGTTTCTTCTTTCTAGTACACCATTCTGCTGAGGTGTACCTGAGGCCGAGAGTTAGGACGTAATTCCATGTTTTATCATATAGTTCTGGAATTAGAGGTCCATATACTCTCTGCCACAATCAGATCAAAGTGTTTTTATCTTCTTACCTAACAAGTTTTCAACTTCGACCTTATACTCCTTGAACTTGTCAAGAGCTTTAGACTTACGTTGCATTAGGTAGAGATACCCTTATCTTCTTACCTAATAAGTTTTCAACTTCGGCCTTATACTCCTTGAACTTGTCAAGAGCTTCAGACTTACGTTGCATTAGGTAGATATCCCTCAGTAGTCTCACTTGAAGTCTCACATAAAACAATCTTACTTCATGGTTTATGATCCATGATGAGGTCTTCTTCCAAGAAGATAGCATTTATAGAAACAAACACTTTATTCTCACTCGGATTATAGAAGTATCCATCCCTCGTTTCCTTGGGTAGCCTACCAAGAGGAAAACTTTCGAACGCGGTTCCAACTTCTTCGAGTTAGTCACAAGCACGTGGGCCGGACATCCCCAAATCCTGAAGTGGTGTAAACTACCTTTACGACCTCTCCACAACTCAAAAGGTGTTTCAAAAAAACTTTTCGAGGGAACATTGTTCAGAATATAACAAGCAATCTCCACTGCAAAACGAGTCTGGAAGATGAGCATAACTCATCATAGACCAAACTATGTCCAACAAGGTTCTGTTTCTCCTTTCTAGTACATCATTCTACTAAGGGGCCGAGAGTTAGGACGTAATTCCATGTTCTATCATATAGTTCTAGAATTGGAGGTCCATATACTCTCCGCCACAATCAGATCAAAGTATTTTTATCTTCTTACCTAACAAGTTTTCAACTTCGGCCTTATACTCCTTGAACTTGTCAAGAGCTTCAGATTTATGTTGCATTAGGTAGAGATACCCTTACCTTGAATAATCATCTATGAAAGAGATGAAATATTCATACCCACCTCGAGCCCTAACATTCATCAGACCACAAAGGTCAGAATGTATAAACTCCAAGGTTTCCTCGGCTCTATAACCTTTTCTAATAAAATGTCGTTTAGTCATCTTGCATTCGAGTTATGATTCACATACTGGCAAGGAGTTTTCTTCTAAACTCTTTAGAAGTCCACATTTCACCAACTGCTCAATCCTATTGAGGTTGATGTGACCTAACCTTAGATGCCAAAGATGAGCGTTTTTCTAAGAAGAAACCTTTGGTCTTTTAGTTGTTTTCACCGTACTGAACATTTCAGTATTAAACAAGGCTTTTATGACTAACGACCTTAGTACATATAAGTTACTTTTCATTGAACCAAAACCAATCTCATCTCATTCTTTAAAATAAACACTTTACTCTCAGAAAAGGAGACGGTATAACCTTGTTCAATGAGACAAGAAACTGAGATTAAATTCCTCTTGATATGAGGAACTACAAAAACATTATCTAGTAACAGATAACGTTTCTTGTCAAAAGAATAACTTCAGTCTGCCTACAGCAACAGCTGAAACAACCTCACTAGTACCGACTCGAAGAGTTGGCTCTCTTCGTGGCAACATTTGCTAGGAACTAAATCCTTGATAAGAGGAATTGACGTGATTAGTAGTACCCGAATCAAGGATCCAGGCAGAATCATCATTCTCTTCCAAACACGTTTCCAAGACCAATAAATCATATTTACTGTCTTTAGACATCCTCCTCTTTTGGATAGTAGTGAGATCAGTATCAGAACCTAAATAAGCTCCAAGTTCAATTTTAGAGAACACTTCTGATGACGGGCAGAAATGTACGTTATTATAGGCCTTTTATTTAGAATTATGAAGGCTGTTAGAATACGCGGTGATTATACTAGAAATTAATGAGAAAAATGAGCTTACGTCGATCAACATGTAAAATCTCGGCTAACCTACTATCATGCATTATTTTGCGTCCAATTGTCTATTTTTATAGCTATCACAGGAATCGATCGCATGAAAGGAATCTCACCATCACAGAGGCGATCACATACATTCGACGCATGGATGATGCAACCATTAACCACATGCGTCCATCGTATAGAGGTTGCGGCTACAAAGTAATAACCATAATAGAGGGATGAACGCAAGGGCAGTAAAATGCGATGATACTTCGGAAACCAGCATGAACGCATACCTTGGGAGTATCAAAAGGTGATGTTGACATTTCACCTACCACGTTGTTAGTAGCAGAGATTCAGAGCAGGTCCATCACGTCGTTAGCTGTAGAAATTCAGAGAAGGACCATTAATGTTGTCGGCAATCGAGCTCTATAAATAGAAGCCTTATAGCCCAACTTCAAATCATCCGAGCTTCTACCCTTAGGGTAAATCCTTGTGATCCAGACGAAAGCGTGAGAAGATATTCGTGAGAGTTCTTCATTCCTTCAACCATTCCAAGTGACGACCGGAGCCTCGCCGGAGATAGATCTCGAGAGAGACTACTTCACCACCCATCCATGGCACCACCGGCAGCCTTGACACACATCTGATGGAAGCAAAACTTTGCCCATCTGGCCCTCCATATCTCTTCTATCTCTATATTGTATTACATTGTGGCTTAAGAGATTAATACGTTTTGTGATCAATGCATTTCTCTACTTCCTTCGATTCCATCTTCATTTACTTCTTCTTATCATCCTTTACTTTCATTGCAACGACTAAGTAAGATTGCTAGAGTATAACATACTTAATCATGCGACATAGACATATGAAGCTTGTAGCAATCCACCGAGAGAAGTGCGTTGCACGGGTATTGTGAGAAAGTCCTATTTGCTTAGTGTGTGGCTATAGCAACGCTTATCTATGAGCTGATCGACGGTGACTAACTGCCTGAGAGGGTAAGTAGTGGAACACATTAAGCAAAGTAAGCAGTGTTCCTAGAGATAGGAATAATCTTATGTCAACCATGCTTTATGTGATTACCTTGTCTTATGAGTGCATCATTCATAATTTGGGCATACTTGGAAGAGTAGTCTAAAAACCAAATCTAGGCTTGAGAGAGTCAGATTAGAACGCATAAGCAAGAATAGAAACTTAGGAATAAGTTTTGTTTGCTATTACACAGCGTATACATCCTATAGAGAGGATATGAAAGTATGTGGTCACATCGCATGCGTCCAAAAGTAGGATACGGTGGTATGCGGTCACCTTGTTTATGTGTGGGAGCACGTGAACAAGAATAGAGACTTAGACATAAGTTCTATCGATACTATTGCATATGAATCACATGCGTCTTAGTCAATTGTGTATAGCATAATCGCATAACTTGTGCTGGCTGGGGTTACCCTTGAGATCTAGCTTATTGATGCGGTAAAGTCATACCCTCCATCATTTTATCTATTTTTCCATACACCTTATCACGCGTTAATAGTTGTTGTGCCTCTAACTCTCTTAGTCATACTTCCATTGCTTAATCTGTTTAGTTAGGAGTAGAAGTAGCTCATAGCCCTCAAACTTCAAACTTCAATATTCTTTTATTCTTCATCGCAACACATTACTCAAAACATTTAGCAACAAGTCCCCGAGTTCGACCTCGGATCACCTCGAGAAACTTGCGATCTCGTTATACTTGGCGAGAGAGCAAGAAAACTTGTGGCAGGAACGCATGGTCATCAGATGCATATTGCATATCCCGTAGTCCAACACATGACCAGCGACGCATGGAGAACGAACAATGAATGCATATTTATTTACTCTATTTTCCTTGCACCAACTTCTCGTTGATGAACTTTAATAGAGTCAGCAACACTTTCTTTCTCTTCCTGGAGGTTAACTTGGGAACTGACACTACTGGTATCTTTGTCATCCATCCCTCTATGCTCGAAAGGTAAGAACTAACGTTCAAACAAATCTTGCAATGAATCCATGATCTCACGTGCAATGACCATGTTCTCAACCCTTCTGGCCAAAGCATCAAGTATGCTAGCCAAAATGTGAAGTCGGGCCAAGGAATTAGCCGTCATCCACACCTCATATGCATTACAAACACTTCACGATGAATCAAGGGTCGGGACTTGAGGACACTTCTCAACCATGAAAAACTTAAGGTCGTTTACCACGAAATACGTTTTACAAGAATCTTTCCACTGTATGAAATCAGTCAAACTAGAGGTATTTAACGGAAAATCAAACATGTTGTTGAAAACAAAAACACATTGACCTATGTTAGGTTCTAGCAAATAGTTGTTGAAAAACATAAAACATCCAATATGGTTTAGCAAAACTAACATGAACCTCGTGTGACATCTAGTTTCGCAATGACGCTTCAAAAGTTTAAGACAAAAGTTGCCGAAGGGTGGTCAATTTATCCCTCCTCTGAATTGAGACATTTTCAACTAGCCATTAATACTAGAACAACTTTCGTTCTATAACGACTAGCCATCATTGATTTGGTCAATAAATCATTAACTTACTTAACAATTTCCCGTAAGTGTGACCTGTCATTTTAGGCCTTAGAGTTTTGGCCCAAGCAGCCAATCCTAAGGGAAAAAATCCGATTGGGGAAAAAACTAAAGTGACCCAATCCATTACTGAAGTTCACCTTGATATTGACCAATTACACAAAACTCATCTGAAGGGGGACTCTCCCAGGGTGCCACGAGGGAGTGCAAGAATGATCTAAAGATGTGAACCAATGAAGGAGACTGTAGGATGTGTTGACACACACCCTTCACCCATTTACTATAAATACTCTCTCCGTACACCTTGATATTGATTCATGCAAACACCATCCGAAGGGGGATGCTCCCAGGGCACCACGAGGACAAGCATGAATCTCACAGTGTGAATATTCAGGGAGAAACGTTAGTGGATTCATTGACAAATCATATATATCTCTTCCTCCAACTAAGTATTTTATAACCTAGGGTTTAGTTTACTTAGAAAAAAAACATGGCTAAGAATTTTAACTAAGTTTCTTTTCAGGTTTGCCTAAGAGTAACATTTACCTGTGATAGTTGAACAACTTTTGATCATCATCCATAAACTATTTAACGGACTCTTTAACCAATTGTTGCATGCTTGTAGAAAATCTATCTAATTCACCTTTCCAGGTTGGTTCCCAGGTATGGGTGTTTCATTTCCGTCAGCTTAAGTACCCCAGCCTAGACAGGACCTGCCTTAGACAAAAGGTTCCTTATAGATAGATTTAATATAATTTTAATCTTTTATGCCAATCAATTTAATCCTATTAAACCGATTTAGAAAATATTAAACTAGGTTGCTAATTCCATTAGAACCTTGAACTTAGGTCTATCTGAATCCAATTTTAAAACCCTTTTAAAACATGAATTCGCCTAAGTCCGCATGCAACTCTTTCTTATCGATTTTTGTTCTAATTTCAATTATAACACTTATAACAGAAACAACTAAAACAATTTACAACACGAAGGAAACCCATATAAGGCATTCATAATGCTTACAAATTAGCCTAAATGTCATGCTCCATGCATTGTTCATTCAATGCTACTTTTATATAACTTTTATATAAACAAGCAATGAACCAAGCAAAACATGCTTCCATTCACCCTTATACTATAATGCTTATAATATAAAGATGATGCATGAATATGTTTATTGCATGCATAAATATAACTCTTATATTTCATGATGCATGCACATGCTCTCTTGTAATTTCATCATGCCATATTATAACACTTATAATACATGATGCATGAATACTTGCACAACCTAAGGTGGGTTTCAAAACTATATGTCATACACTATGCCATATAAACCACATATATCTCATGTATATTAAGCAAAAGTTGATGAACGGGGAAAATTTGCCTCAAATCCTCAAAACCAAAGCTAACTATTACTAATAGCAAAGAGTCTACGGTTCAAACAGGCGAACCGGGTCTTGAACCGTCTAGGAGAAGCAACACATCTCCACTGATCGTGTACCAAACTCCGAGTGATCGCCTACACGAAAGAGTAAACACTTTACTCAATCATTTACCAATGCTTCTAGAGCTAAATGATCGTTTAGCAGCGATCATGTACCTTTACTATGCGATGAAGCATAAGGTATGCGATCGTGCAACGTGAAACAAGTAACACAAGCCTTAAACGATTATTTAAACGACAATAATTCGGTGAAGCACAATCGTCTAAACGATTGCTGAGCAAGCGCGAGGTATCGTATACCGGGTGACTGTGTAGTTAGTGACTATGCGATGAAGCATGCTAACTACATGATTGTTTAGTGTGCGCGCCTTTTATTAAACGATGAGCATCATATGCTCCCACTCGATCATTTACCTCCAACGTCCATGCGATCGGGCAACCAATGCTACGCGATAGAGTAAACACTTTACCCCATCGTTTAGCATTAGCTAAACGATCATTTAGTAAATACTACACGATCGTTTAGGCAAATCCCAACGATCATTTATCGGAGGCTACACGATACAACTCTTGGTCTTCTTCCTCATTGAGAACCGCATCTCCATGCTTCGAAACTTCATCATGAACGACTCAACAAACTCAAACACTTTAAATATAGACTCGATTGCTTGTTAATTATGCCCCAAAAACACATAGGCCCTTACAAATCAACACTTTGTAATTGAAAAGAAAGCTTTAAACAGAGGCAATTAACCCGTAAACATTCATCAACATCCATCCACAAATGCATTTAACACTTAAACGCAATGCATAACGCCCACCACGACTGTAAAAGAAGTTCAAAACAGAAATGAAATTTGGAATATCAGAATAACCTGCCTCTGATACCAATTGAAGGAAATCAAACATGAGGATTTCCATGAGCAGCGAATGATCATTTCTTCAAAATTGAACATAGACAATTACAGTACACAAATGGAAACTAACTGGTCACAACAACTAGAAATTACAGCATGTTGGGATTGGGTTCCTAATTCTCCCGGAGTCTCGTAGTTTGTAAACTGTACACATTGTTATGAATAAAATAAAGTTATTTTATTTGACATTTACTCATATCCAATAAACAAAGCTCCATGGTTATTGTATGTAAATTTAATCATGTATATGAGATATACAAGTGGATCATGCCTTAAGTGATAACCTAAAAAGGTCTGTAGTATAAGGATTAAGAAAGGATACCTGATCCTAGTGATATTACGGATACGACCCCCCTTGTAGAGATTTGCAAGTATTGTGAACTACTATAGATGGTAGATCCTAACCATTCACGTAGAGACATGCGAGTGGGGGTGTCTATATAAAGAGTTTGTATAATACCAGACCACGAGATGATTCATCTCTTTATATAATGCCGTTAATGCTTGAGACTTACATCTCACCTAAATGACCATAGGTGACATGATCTCAATCCTGAGTGTTTTAGGAACTCTTGCCTTTGAAGGTGGTCCTTTGATTAGTATGGGTAAGAGTGGCCAGATTGCCAACTCAACATGCCTACTCTTTTGGGGATTTGTCTGATTTGGGAGCTGGGAACTCAGTTACACAAGATAGAATTCACTCATTCCTAAAGTAGAGGCAAGTAGATAGATTGCCCTCTTAAGGGCTAATTCCAAGTCTTGAACATAGTGGCTACAACTTCTCTTTGGAAGAGAGGACTCAGTCAAAGTAAGACTATGGTTTATGTTCATTAGAGGGATCAGTGGTACTTAAGGAGTTAGATGTAACTACACGGGCATAACAGATATTGGCCCAACTGTACTTACGAGCGATCTGTGAGGGGTTATCCCACTGTTGATTGTTGATATGGACACAAAATATATCTATAGTAAGGAGAGTGCAACTGTCAATTTTTAGTGGAGTGCCTGGTAGTTAACGGATGGTAGATCCCGTGGCTAAAGAGTTTCGTCAGTTATTAACGTACCGTTGGTGCTTCAAACTACAGGTCCATAAGGTCCCCTTGGTAGCTCAATGGATTCAAGTTAAGAATCAGTTCTTGGTGTTGATTTGAAATGTTCAAATTGACAAGAAGAAATTCAATTGTATATGATATGATCGGTGTGATGTATGAGATACATCAAGTGGAGAATTAATGCAAATGTGATTTACATTAAGTACCATAAAATAGAAAAAGAGCTATGGTTTATATGTTTTATAAGATTAATGCCCTGCGATCGTTTAGCTACGACCAACTAAGTGAACTATCATATAGTGACACTTCACGATCATTTAGTCTCTCTTTGATCTATCATTTAGTGAAACCATTTCACTTGATATCAATGCCGTGAGTTCCTTTCCAAAAGTAGCAACTCTCCCAAATTTAGGAAAACATTTTTTCTTTTATCTCATGGTTACCATAAAACCACCAATAACTTCCCACTCAATTGGTTATTAGAGAAAAAGAGATAATTATCATATAATTAATATGATTATAAATATATATGATAACTAACTTATCATATTATATTTACAACCTATAGTTTTAATATTTAGTCTCATGAAACATATAAACCATAGTTCTTTTTCAACTTTATGGTACTTAATGTAAATCACGTTTACATTAATCCTCCACTTGATGTACCTCATACATCACACCGATTATATCATATATAATCGAATTTCCTCTTGTCAATTTGAACATTTCAAATCAACACCAAGAACTGATTCCATTGAGCTACCAAGGGGACTTTATGGACGTGTAGCTTGAAGCTCTGACGGTACGTGAATAGCTGACTAAACTATTTAGTCACGGGATCCACCATCCGTTAATTGTCAGGCACTTCACTAAAGACTGACAGCTGCACTCTCCTTACTACAAATATATTTTATGTCCATATCAACCAATCAACAGTGCGATAACCCTTCACAGATCGCTTGTAAGTACACCTGGGCCAATTTACCGTTTGCCCCTATAGTTACATCTAACTTCTTAAGTAACACTGATCCCTCTAATGAACATAGTCATAGTCCTACTATGACTGAGTCCTCTCTTCCAAAGTGAAGCTATGGCCACTATGTTCAAGACTCAGAATTGTTTAGTAAAGGCTCGGGCACTTGATCGTTTAGGAAAAAGCTAGACGATCTTTCAGCAAATCCTATGCGATTGTTTAGTAAGCTGCGCACATGTATACGATCGTTTAGAAATGTTGAGCTATTGTGTAGGCTCTCGGTTTGCTATGCGATAAGCAGTATACACCAAACGTGAGTGAATGTCTGATCTCCTTGCAAAATGAAAACGATTTTCATTTTATCCTTCAGTTACGAAAAACTGAATGCAATCTCCCACCATCACACGGTTACGAAGAAAAAGCCGACAAAATTATCCTATAATTGTCAAAATTAAATAATAAATATAATCATATTATATTCATTAATCTATGGTTTAATATCACATCATATGCAATACATTAACCATAGTCGTTTTCTCCTCCACTAGATATAAATCATATTTATATCATTTTTCTCTAAATAATGTATCTCATACATAAAGTCAACCATATCATATATAATCAACCAGTTCAATCATATCATATATAATCAAACTCTCTCTTGTCAATTTGAACACTTCAAACCGACCCGAAAACTGATTCTCAACTTGAATCCATTGAGCTACTAAGGGGACCTTATGGACCTATGGTTTGAAGCTCCAACGGTATGTGAATAGCTGACTAAACTCTTTAGCCACGAGATCCACCATCTGTTAACTGCCAGACATTCCACTAAAGATCGACAACTGCACTCTTCTCACCACAGATCTATTTCTGTGTCCATTGGATATAACCAATCAACAGTACGATAACCCTTCACAGATGCTTGTAAGTAGAGCTGGGCCAATTTATCGTTTTGCCCCTATAGTTACATCTAACACCTTAAACACCACTGATCCCTCTAACGAACAATACAACATAGTCCTATTATCTGTGGACACCTCTCAGGCCATGATAAGGTCTATGGCACCACATTGTCCAAGCCTCGGAATCAGCCCTTAAGGGAGCAATCTATCTACTTACCCCTGCTTCGAGGAAGGAGTGAATTCCATCTTGTGTAGCTGAGTTCCCAGCTCTCAAATCAGACGTATCACCAAAGTGGTAGGTTTGAGTTGGTGATCTGGCCACTCGCACCCGTGCAAATTAAAGGACTGCCCTCAAAGGCAGGAGTTCCCAACTCATTTAGGATTGAGGTCATGTTACCTATGGTCATCCTAGTGAAGTGAAGTCTCTGTCATGAACAACGTTATATAAAAAGATTATAACACTTAGTGGTCCGGTCTTATACAAACTCCTTTGTATAGAACACCTCCACTTGCATGTCTCCACATGAATGATCAAGATCAGGTAGAATGTTCAATCTCGCTGCAAAATAGGGCAGCATTGCAACGCTCCCCACAGTGTTACAACTCTCCAGACTTTGACATGCAACCCGTGCGTGCCTTGTATTGACGAGCATTGAGGGGGTTAGCGTTGCAATGCTACCTCAACGTCGTGACGCTAGCCTGCATACTATAAAAGTATTTTCTTTCATTTTTGCAAAGGAGAGGAAGAAAAATCATGGAGGTTGGGATCTTTCTCCGCGTTGTTTCACTTCTTTGGTAATTCTTGCTCCAATTTAGGTTAGATTTTATATTTTTGTTCAAATGCAAGAAAACTCTTGTAATTCTTCATACAATTTGTCAATGAATTGTAATTCTTCGATTTCAAGGGTTGTAATTTTCTTTGAGTTTTCTATTTTCTTTATCAATTGTAATCTGAATAATGCCTTCTTAAGTCTGATTTTAATTCTCGAATCATGTTGAATGATCTAAATCTTGAACATGTATAGCCTAGATGCTTGGTTTTGTCACAATCGTTGTTGAATACATTGGAATGTCTAGCCAAGATCTACAAGAGGCAATAATAGTTGTGTGTTTGATGGCTATCCTAGGATGCACTTATTACTAGATTTGGAGAATTTTTGGTTAATTGAGTAAGCTATCTTAACAATTAATCAACGCAATTGAATCCTAGAACCTAATGCACATGTTTTCTATTCTATATGGCCGCTATCGAAATCAATAGAAGTAGGAGCATGTAGGTTGATTAGGGTTTGCCCTATCCAACCTTAATCAATGATTGGGACGCTCTCTCGACTAGGTTATTGCTAGTTGTTGGCCTTTGTAGAGGCTAGCTTGATTGAGTTGAGCGAGTAGTTGCGAGCATAATCCGATTGTCAATAAACTTTTAGATTTGATGATAGGAATTGCATTGAACATCTAACTTAAATTAGAAGCAAGATCATTCCTTACTTGTTTACATTCATCCTCTATCTTTTGATTTTTAGTACTTTTTGTTCAATTTTATCAACCCTCCATTTTATTGCTTTAATAATCAAAGTTAGTTAAGAAAGTATAAGAATTAAAATCTTCCCTGCGAATCGACCTCTTACTTCCAATTTAACTATGAGTTATTTAGGTTGTTTCGGGTTAGGTAGAACTAACGACACCTACTTAGCAATCGAACATACTTAACAAGAGTTGTTGATGAAATTGGTCCTTCACATCCTTCTCAACAGTTGAGAATGCCTCGACGTAGTGGGAGGGTTGTTCAACAGCCTAATCGTTACATGGGTTTGACAGAATTACAAGTTGTCATACTTGATGAAGGGTTAGAGGATCCATTAACCTTTAAACAGGCAATGGAAGATGTGGATCAAGACCAGTGGATAAAATCCATGGACCTCGAAATGGAGTCCATGTACTTCAATTAAGTCTGGGAACTTGTAGATCAACCAAATGGGGTAAAACTTATTGGTTGCAAATGGATCTACAAGAAAAAATGAGACCAAGCTGGTAAGGTACAAACCTACAAAGCTAGACTCGTGGCAAAAGGGTTTACCCAAAGAGAAGGGGTAGACTATAAAGAAACCTTCTCTTCAGTTGCCATGATTAAGTCAATTAGAATACTCTTATCCATTGATGCCTTTTATGATTATGAAATATGGAAAATGGATGTCAAGACAGCCTTTCTAAATGGCTATCTTGAAGAGAGTATCTATATTTCTCAACCAGAGGGGTTTATAGAGCATGGTCAAGAGAAAAAAGTTTGCAAGCTTAAAAGATCCATTTATGTGTTAAAACAAGCATCTCGATCCTGGAATATGAGATTTGTCACTGCGATCAAATCTTACGGATTTGAACAGAACGTTGATGAAACTTGTGTTTATAAGAAAATTGTCGGTAAAACTGTAGCTTTTCTGGTATTATATGTTGATAATATTTTACTCATTGGGAATGAGACAAAATATCTTAGTGACATTAAAAGATGGCTAGCATCGAAATTTCAAATGAATGATTTGTGAGATGCACAGTATGTGCTTGGAATCCAAATTATTCGAATTCGCAAGAACAGAACGCTACTGTTATCTCAAGCATCTTATGTTCATAAGATTTTGTCTAAATATAAGATGCATAATTCCAAGAGAGGTCGGTTACTTTTCAGACATAGAATTCATCTGTCTAAGGAACAGTGTCCTAAGACACCTCAAGAGGTTGAGGATATGAAAAAAAATTCCCTATGCATTAGCATTTCATAGTTTGATGTATGTCATATTATGTACACGCCTAGACATATGCTATGCGGTTGGAATAGTCAGTAGATATTAGTCTAATCCTTGATATGTTAATTGGATTTTCGTTAAAAGTAACCTCAAGTGTCTTCGGAGAACGAGGGACTATATGCTCGCGTATGGTACTGAGGATTTGATCCTTACTAGATACACTGATTCTGATTTTCAAACTAATATGAATTTTAGAAAATCTACTTCAGGATTAGTATTCACTCTAAATGGAGGAGCTATAGTACTGAGGAGTATAAAACGAAGTTAAATTGCTCACTCCACCATGGAAGCAGAGTATGTAGCTGCATGTGAAGCAGAAAAAGAAGCAGTATGGTTAAGGAAGTTCTTCACTGATTTGGAAGTGGTTCCAAATATGCATCTGCCTATCACACTCTATGTGATAACAGTGGAACAGTTACAAATTCAAAAGAATCGATAAGCCATAAATGTGTGAAACACATCAAACACAAGTACCATCTCATCAGGGAGATATTACACTGAGAAGATGTGATAGTCATACAGATAGACTCAGAAGACAATCTAGTTGATCCATTTACATAGGCCCTCACAAATAAAGTGTTTTAGGGTCATCTAGTCGGACTAGGACTACGAGATAGATAAATCTAAGGTAAGTGAGAGAATTAATTGGTATATGATGCCCTAGTTTATTGTATTTATATTTATTCTTTCATACTCAACATTGTATATATGTAAACCCACTGGAGTTTTAGTCCAAGTGGGAGTTGTTTGGGTTGTATGTCCTAAAACTCGCAGTTTGTGAAATTAAACATATTCTATTTGTAATAAAGATGTTATTAAGGTTTATTCAATGAAGGTGTTATTGAATATGTAAATCGTACTTATAAAGCCTAAATCCAATAAACTAGTGAACCCTTGGCTATAGCAAGAATACTTAAAACTTTATGTGGTGACATAAAAGAGGATCAAGTCTGAGTATATAGCCAAACGGTCAATAAGTATAAGGATTGGGTTGGGTGAAGGAAATCAGAATCTGAGATTTCCATGAGCAGCGGAACAAGATTATTCCAAATCACAATCATAAATGAACATAACATTTACAGTCGACTTCAAACAAGCGGTTATACAATTCAAATGCAGAAATTACAGTATGAAAACTCAAATGCACAAAGGGCAAACTCTACGCACATTCGAAGATGCATCTCCACACTTCGTTGGGCGACCGCTTGAACAATCAACACGTCGAACGCTCTATCTACACAACCGCAACATAGAATGAACTCTTCGCGCTCGTCCTCAATGATCGCCTCGGCCACAAACTTTTCAGCGACACAAACGGCCTCCACAGCACCACGAACAACCTCTAAAAAACCTCGATGGTGTAGAGTTGAGTCTGACACCACCAATAAGGCGACCTTGGTATTCTCGGTGTGAGAATCTAGAGGGTGGGCTCTGTTCGGACTTGGAATGAGGCAGACGAAAGAGGAAACACCGATCGCATACACGACTGGGCAAGTGGGAGATGGCGGAGATCTATCGTATAGGTCGATGCCCAATCGTTTAGATAAAGCTAAGCGATCGTCTAGCAAAAGCTATGCGATCGTTTAACTCATCATTTAGCTTCGTTTGTCGCCTACAGACACTACATGATCATTTACTTTGGGCAAGCAATCGTCTAGCAAAACTATGTGATCGTTTAGTAAATACTTCACGATCGTTTAGCTCGCCACTTCACGATCGTTTAGCAAACCCAGTCATCGTTTAGTAAATCTATATTTACTTGACGACTCCGTGAGTTTCTTTTGCGTGAGAGAGAAAACTCAAAGAAAACTTTTTAGCATTTTTAAAACTTCTTTTCAAAATAGGAAAACCATTTTTCTTTTAAATCCACGGTTACCATGAATCCAATAACCACCCACTCACTTGGTTATTAAAGAAAAATAATTAATTATCCAATAATTAATATTATTATAAATATAAACGATAACTAACTTATCATACTATATTTATAACCTATAGTTTTAATATTTCATCTCATGAAACATATAAACCATAGTTCTTTTTCTATTCCATGGTACTTAATGTAAATCTCATTTACATAAATCCTCCACTAGATGTATCTCATACATCCAACCGATTATATCATATATAATCAAAATACCTTTTGTCAATTTGAACATTTCAAATTAACACCAAGAACTGATCCACAGCTGAATCCATTGAACTACCAAGGAGACCTTATGGACCTGTAACTCGAAGCTCCAACGGTACATGAATAACTGACTAAACTCTTTAGTCATGAGATCCACCATCCGTTAACTACCAGGCACTTCACTAAAGACCAACAGCTGAACTCTCCTTACCACAAATATATTATGTGTCCATCTTAACCAATCAGCAGTGTGACAACCCTTCATAGATCGCTCGAAAGTACAGCTGGGCCAATAATCATTATGCCCCTGTAGTTACATGTCTCCTTAAGTACCACTGATCCCTCTAATGAACATAAGTCATAGTTCTACTATGATTGAGTCTTTTCTTCCAAAGAGAAGTTGTAGCCACTATGTTCAAGCCCCAGAATCAAACCTTAAAGGAGCAATCTCTCTACTTGTCCTTGCTTCGGGAAAGGAGTGAATTTTATCTTGTGGATTGAGTTCCTAGCTCCCAGATTAGACAAGTCCCCAAAAAGGTAGGCTTGTTTAGTTGGCAATCTGGCCACTCTCACCCATACTAATCAAAGAACCGCCCTCAAAGGCAAGAGTTCTCAAAACACTCAGGATTAAGGTCGTGTCACCTATGGTTGTTTAGATGAGATGCAAGTCTCTTGTATCAACGATGTTATATACAGAGTCTAGTCATCTCGTGGTCCAGGTCTTATACAAACTCTTTGTATAGGACACCCCCACTCGCACGTCTCCACATGAATGGTCATAATCTACCATCTGTAGTAGTTTACAAAACTTGCAAACTTTTACAAAACGAGCCGTATCCGTAGTGTCACCAGGATCAAGTATCCCACCTTAATCCTTATACTACAGACCTATTTAGGTTATCACTTAAGGCATGATCCACTTGTATATCACACATACATGCTTAAGTTCACATAAGATAACCAAGGAGCTTTGTTTATTGGATATGAGTAAATGCCAGAATTAAATAACACTTATTTTATTCATTAAACAATGTGTATCTTTACAAAGCAACGAGACTTCGGGAGAATTAGGACACCAATCCCAACATTGGGTACCTTATCTTGAGGACACTATGGATGTGGTCCGCCTTGTATTTGATACAAACGACATGATCCTAAAATCGTTCATGTGAAGACATACGAGTGGGAACATCCTATGCAAAAGATGTTTGCATAAGACCAGACCACGAAATAGTCACTTTTCTTTATAACATCATTTACAGTTAAAACTGGCTATTTCAAACAGATGACCTAAGGTAACTCGATCTCAATCCTGAGCTAACTATGAACTCCTGTTTATTCGAGATTATCGTTTAATCTTCATGGGTGAGAGTGGCTCAACATCGCCGCTCAAGAAGCCTCCCATTTTAGGAGTAAGACTGGGTAAATAGCTAGCGACATAGTCCTGCAAGATGGAACTCACTCCTACCAGTTTTAGGGATAGTAGATACGTTGTTCCCTTAACTATTGACTCCTAGTCTTGAACAAGGAGCCCCACCCTCTCTATGACTGAGAGGGACTTGGTTTATTGGTAGGACTAAACTCTTGTTGGGTTCTGTAGTTTGTAAACACAGTTTTGAATAAACGCTTGTGATGTATAATATATGATATTTTCTTCACTTTTGTCTATGAACATTGGATGTTTTATTTGCTTTACCACAAACGAATAAACTAAGATCCCTGGTTGTTGTTTGTAACTTAAAAATGGATGTGGAGACATACAGGTGAATCATGCCTTAAGTGATAACCAAAATGGTCTATAGTATATGAATATAGGAGGGAAACCTTATCTTAGTAATGCTATGGATACAACCTGCTTTGTAGAATAGTTACAAGTGTTGTGACTTGCTACAAATGGTCTGATCCTGAACATTCATGTGGAGACATGCGAGCGGGGGTGTCCTATACAAAGGAGTTTGTATAAGACTGGACTACGAAGTGTTATAGTCTCGTTATACAACGTTCATGATAGAGACTTCACTTCACGAAGATGACCATAGGTAACATAACCTCAATCTTGAGTGAGTTGGAAACTCCTTCCTTTGATGGCGGTCCTTTGATTTGCATGGGTGCGAGTGGCCAGATTGTTGACTCAAACCTACCACTTTGGGGATTCGTCTGATTTGGGAGTTGAAAACTCAGCTACACAAGATGGGATTCACTCCTTCCTGAAGTAGGGGTAAGTAGATAGATTACTCCCTTAAGGGCTGATTCTGGGGCTTGAACGATGTGGCGCCACAGACCTTCTCATGGCCTGAGAGGTGTCCATACATAATAGGACTATGTTGTATTGTTCATTAGCGTGATCAGTGGTACTTAAGAAGTTAGATGTAACTATAGGGGCAAAATGGTAAATTAGCCCAGTTGTACTTACGAGCATCTATAAAGGGTTATCGTACTAGTGATTGGTTATATCCAATGGACACAGAAATATATCTGTGGTGAGAAGAGTGCAGCTGTCGATTTTTAGTGGAATGCCTAGTAGTTAACGGATGGTGGATCTCATGGCTAAAGAGTTTAGTCAGCTATTCACGTACCGTTGAAGCTTGGAGCCATAGGTGCATAAGGTCCCCTCAGTAGCCCAATGGATTCAAATTAAGAATCAGTTTTTGGGTCAGTTTGAAGTGTTCAAATTGACAAGAGGGAGTTCGATTATATATGATATGATTGAACTGGTTGATTATATATGATATGGTTGACTTTATGTATAAAATACATTATTTGGAGGAAAATGATATAAATATGATTTATATCTAGTGGAGGAGAAAAAGACTTTGGTTAATATATTTCACATGATGTGATATTAAACCATAGGTTAATGAATATAATATGATTATATTTATTATTTAATTTGGACAATTATGGGATAATTGTGCCAGCTTTTTCTCCGCAATCGTGTGATGGTGGGAGGTTGCATTCAGTTTTTCGTGAAGGATAAAATAAAAATCGTTTTCATATTGCAAGGAGATTAAACATTCGCTCACATTTGGTGTATACTGCCAATCACATAGCAAACCGAGAGCCTACACGATAGCTCAACGTTTCTAAACGATCGTATACACGCATGCAGCTTACTAAACGATTGCATAGGATTTGCTAAACGATTGTCTAGCTTTTTCCTAAACAATCACGTGATTGAGCATTTACTAAACGATCATCTATACGATCATGACCCTTTTACTAAACGATCGGGTACCTTTACCTAAAAGATCAAGCATCGCATCGTTTATACGGTAGACCCGATATTCTCCCACTTGCTTGGTCGTGGTATACGATTTTCTCTTCCTCTTCCCTCTACCAAATCCAACAGAGCCCGCTCCCCCTGGATTCTCACATCGAGAATACCGAAGGTTCTAAGTGGTAGTGTCTTGATGCGTGAAATTTGTGATATGTTATGGTGTATGTTTGCGATGATGTGTGTTATATGATGATCATGCAAGTTTTCCTAACAAGACCCAAGTATAAGCCTTCTTAGGTTTCCTGGTAAGTTCAGGGTCGAACATAGGGACTACTAAGTAGATGTGCGACAAACACTTTGATTCTATTGCGGTAGTAAAAAAAAATGAAGTGGCTAGTGTTTTGATTGAGATTTTTCCTATGCGACGGAGTTGAACGCAGAGTTGATGAAAGTGTAGAGTTACAATGAGTATGCAATGAAGGGGTTTAGATAACATTTCCTAAGATTGTGCACAAGTTATGCGATCATGCTACACACAAATAACAACACTTCATTTCTCAATGCAGAATGCTATAATTCATATTTCTAGGACACATGCGATGTGTATGCGAAACAGTCGATAGGACTTATTTCTAAGCCTCTACTCATGCCTATGCGATGATGAATGATGCATACATAAAACAAGGTGACCGCATACAATCATTCCTATTTCTAGGGTGCATGCGATGTGTAAATAGCAATAGAACTTATGTCTAAGTTTCTATTTCTTGCTTATGCAATTCTTCTCCGACTCTCTCAAGCCTAGATTCTATCTTTAGACTACTTTCTCAAGTATATCCAAATGATGAATGATGCATACATGAGACAAGATGATCGCATAAAATGTAAATCTTAAGTCATGCTAGCTAAGTACTTCTCAACCCATTCAGAAATTTAGCTACTCATGCGTGGTATGGAGAGATTGAACATAGATTGAAATGAGATTTCCATTTTCTGTAAATAAAGTACTGAATACAAAATAACAGATGAATGTGTGAGATAACAAGCTCGGTAAGTAATGTCTTTCTTCCCATGGCCTTTTACAATGCTCTTTTATCACTTCAACTCTATACTAGATGTGTATTCTTGCTCTTGCAAGTGTTGGCTCTCTCTCGATCTGTCCGGGAATGATCTCTCGGCTTTCTCATCTCCTTGCTCTCTCCGTCCTCTATGTATAAGTGTGAGTATGTGCGTGAATGGACTAACTAGCTAAAAAACTAACTCACTCTCTCATTGGTGGCCTTCGGTATTTATAGAATTCAAGGTGAAGTAACCTTTCTTGCTAATGATTGCAATGATGGGCGGCATTAATTCTCCTATTTTGTTGCGCCATTTAATGGTCACCAAAAGATGAGTGTACTTGCTACAGTGTGGCTTTTAATGACTTGTCAACTAAATTCGGAATCGATCGTTATCAGCTTTTCGTCCCATTATGATTTATTATGCTGTCACCTTGATGCGAAGTCTTTATGCAGCCGCCTTTTTAAGAAACTTCTCACGACCACATGACTTGTGATCGCAATCTTCAAACTCACTGACGCATTGTGCCTTTGGATCACAATTTCATATACGCCATCGCATTGTACCTGCACAAGTAGGTAAATTAACTGATTTTATGTGATGAGTGCTTGCGATCGCAATTCCTTTCAGTTTAGTACTTTCGGACATGATATTGCTAATTTTACCATCGCATTCTCTCATTGTTTTACTTATTTGAGCTGTAATAACTTGTATTTCTACCAGTTATCACCCCCCCCCCCCCCCCCCCCAAATTTAAAACAATGCTTGTCCTCAAGCATAAACTAAAGATTTTCTTTAAAAAGTCAACCGCCTTTTACCCTACCTAGACCTCTCAAGGTGCCTTATTCAAATTTCATGAACCAATGCCTTCTTAATTTCTCTCCTGATCTCTTCCTGAAAATTTTCTAATCTTTAGGGACCGCAAGTTTAACCTTAAAAAAAAACTTTACTCGTTTCACGGACATCGCATGATTTATTTCAAACTTTCTCCAACTGGGGTGTTCCAAGTGATTTTTACCCTTACGCAATTCAGATATTCTTTTAATGATCTTGCGCTAATCCAAATGCCCAACCTTAGTATTGGCTTGCCCCCACGGGTGTCATGCGGATATCTAACTACGAGCAAGACGCTCTTTCTCAGTCAAAACTCATGTCCATTTCTTTATTTGACAGCGGAATTGCAATCACTTGGTTTATGCGTTGATCACAATTCCCACCTTTGTTTTGACTTGCCCCCATGGGTGTCATGCGGACATCCAACTACGAGCAGAATCCGATCTCAACGTTTATATACATTTTTTTTTTCTTTTTTCTTTTTTATTGAAATTCTAAAAGTACAAGGTTGAAAATAACAATACTAGCACACCCAAATTTACACATAGCAATGTCCGCATTGCTGAGAGACGAAATAACTCATGCAATGAACTTATGAAATTTTGTAAAAATCATTTTGAAGGAAAGCTGGTGGACCGCTAAATTTTAGAAATGTTTCATGAATTGATTGTTCTGAAATTAATTTGACTCTAGTACATGCGGTAAGAAATAAAGGCATGGATTTTATCATTGAAGTCATAATTGGTACGGGGCGAATGCGGTGACCAAATAAAGTAATAAAAAATTCAATGATTCAGTCAAACTAAAGAGGATGCGATAGTAGAATTTAGCAATATTAACTTGAAATGCGAGAAGTGTAAAATTGAAATAAGATGAGGCAAGGAAAGATACAACCCCCAAATTTGCTCTGTTGCCTGCATCATCTTTGATCGCATCCTTTTCTTGCGGTGGGCTGATTCCTTGATTGCAACGGGTTTCGCGTGTTTGAGTTTATCACATAGCTCCATCGCAATCGTTTACGATGATCATTGCTAAATATCAAGAGGATAACGAGTATGAAAGAAAGAGTTGGTAATTCTAAAGAGTAGTGGTCATATAAAAGGTAAGATAAATTCATGAAAGAAAGATATCAAAAGGATACTAAAAAAAGATTCATCACTGATGAATGTATATCGCATATCAACGCAGGGACTACTCGTTTCTTCTTCATTCTGGATTGCTCAGGTCCACGAAGGTTTTTTTGCATTGAAAATCTCCTCCAAGATACATCTTGACTCTTTGTCCATTGACCTTAAATGCGCTGGTCCCTTCTTCATTTATTAATTCGACTGTACCGTTCAGGAATACTTCTTTAATTATGAATGGTCCGAACTAGCGTGATATCAATTTTCCCGGAAAGAGTCGTAGCCTAGAATTGAATAGCAAGACCTTCTAACCTACCTGGAGATTCTTTTCACACAGTCTCTTGTCATGCCAACGCTTTGTACGTTCTTTATAGATTTTGGCATTTTCATACGCCTAAAGTCTCCATTCGTCCAGCTCGAGTAACTAAAGTCTTCTCTCTCCCCTGCGGCCTTCAGATCAAAGTTAAGCTTCTTAACTGCCCACAATTCCTTATGCTCTAATTCCAGCGGCAGATGACATGCCTTCTTAAACACCAACACATACGGGGATATGCCTATGGGTGTTTTATAGGCAGTCATATATGCCCACAAGGCATCGTCAAACTTTATGGCCCAGTCCTTTCGTGAGGGATTCACCACCTTTTCTAAAATCAGCTTGATTTATCTATTCGAAACCTCGACTTGTCCGTTTTTCTAGAGATGATATACGGTGGCGATCTTATGATGGACATTGTATTTGAGTAGTACATTGTATTTGAGCAGTAGTTTGTTAATGATGCGATTGACAAAGTGGCACCCTTCATCACTTATTATGCCACGTGGGGTGCCAAAACAAGTGAAGATGTTTCTCTGTAAGAATTTGGAGACTGATGTCGCATCGTTTGCGATGCATGATACCGCTTCAATCCACTTGGAGACATAATCTATGGCCAATAGAATGAATTTGTGACCATTTGATGGTGGAAATGGTCCCATGAAATCTATGCCCCAAACGTAGAAAAGTTCCAATTCCAATATAATGTTCATCGACATTGCATTCTTCTCTGAAATGTTTCCAGTGCGTTGGCACTTATCACATTTCATAGAATAGTCTCGCGCATCCTTAAATAGAGTGGGCCAGTAATACCCGCTTTGAAAACTTTTGCTATTGTGCGTTGTCCCCCAAAATGTCCGCCATAGGGTGAGTCATGACATTGAAAAAGTATGCGCTGAAAAGCAGTCTTTGACACACAGAGTCTCAAGATCTGGTCCGATTCCCTTTTGTAAAGATTTGGCTCGTCTCAATAATACGATTTACATTTATGAATAAGCCACTTTTTTTGGTGGGATGTGTAATTTTTCGGGAATTGTTTGCAGACCAAGAAATTGACAATATCTACATACCAGGGTAATTCCTCAATTTTAAGCAACTATTCGTCTGGGGAGGATACGTTTGCCTCCAACTGAATGCGGTCCACTTAATCATTTTCTAATTTTGATAAATGGTTGGCGACCTGGTTCTCCGTTCCCTTGTGGTCGACTATCTCTATATTAAATTTTGGAGCAGGAGAAGCCATCGGATTAGCCTCGGCTTTGCATCTTGTTTGGTCATTAAATATCTTATTGCTGAGTGGTCGGTGTGAACTATAACTTTGGATCCAATAAGTAAGGTCTGAATTTTTCAATCACAAAGATTACCGCTAGAAGCTCCTTCTCTGTGGTGGTGTAGTTCGCCTAGGCGGAGTTCAATGTTCTGATCGCCTATGCGATGGGGTGTAGTATTGTCTTTTCCTTTTGTGCTAACATTACCTCCATCGCATAACCATTGGCATCACACATCAGCTCGAATGGTTTTGTCCAGTCGGATGCGATCAAAATAGGCGCTATAATTAGTGTGTCCTTCAGTGCTTTGAATGTGTTGAGGCGTTGTGAATCAAAGTCAAAAGTTCTGTTAGCTTCTAGTAATGCATTCAATGGTCAAGCTATTTTAGAGAAGTCCTTCACAATTCGTCTGTAGAACCCTGCATGTCTTAAGAAACTCCTTACAACCTTTACATTTGCTGGAGGTGGAAGTTTTTCAATGGCCTCAATTTTTGCTTTATCGACCTCTAGCCCATGCTTTGAAACCTTGTGACCGAGCACAATTCCTTCTTTAACCATGAAATGGCATTTCTCCCAATTCAGCACCAAATTGGTCTCTTCGCATCTTTTTAGTATCCTCTCCAAGTGTTTTAGATAGACTTCATACGTTTGTCCATAAATTGAGAAATCATCCATAAAGATTTCCACCGAGTCCTCAAGATACTTGGAGATAATTTCCATCATGCACCTTTGAAACGTGCCCGGCGCATTGCATAATCCAAACGACATAAGGCGAAAAGGCGAACGTTCCATATGGACAGGTGAATGTGGTCTTTTCTTAGTCTTCTGGTGCAATCATTATCTGGTTGTAACCCACATACCCATTAAGAAAACAGAAGTTGTCATTCCCTGCTAGTCAATCTAGCATTTGATCAATGAAAGGTAAAGGGAAATGATATTTCTTCATCGCCGCATTGAGCTTCCGGTAGTCCATACAAATCCGCCAGCTAGTGACGGTCCTCATGGGTATTAACTCGTTGTTTGTGTTTGGAGCTAACCAACGTGCTATCGGCGATAGGATATATGATGCTGGCGTCCAACCATTTAATGATCTCTTTTTTAACAACCTCTTTCATCGCAGGGTTCAATCTGCATTGAGGTTCTATAGAGCCTTTCTGGTTTTCTTTGAGTCGAATCCTGTGCATGCAGTGCATCGGGCTAATACCTCTTATATCTGCTAGCATCCATCCGATTGCTTTAATATACTTTTTCATAATACTGAGCAGCACATTTTCTTGTTCTTCTAGTAGCGCAGAGGATATTATTACCGACAAGGTTTCATTCTGGCAAAGGAAAATGTACTTCAAATGATTTGGCAGAATTTTCAGCTCCAGGGTGGGTGGTTGTTCTAAGGAAGGTTTCTGTGTTTTTGTCTCTTCATTCAAATTTAACTTTTCTTCATTGTTCACTGTTTCCATTATTACATGGCAGGTTTCTACGGATGCTGTCGCATCCTCTCTTTCTTCATCTTCTTCTTCGGACTCCAACTTTTCACCGCAATTGTGTTCATCGTCAGACTCTGATAGGCTTTCATCTTCTGGAAACTTCATCACCTTAATGATGTTCAACCTGAGTTTCTTTCCGTTGATGCTCATCGTGATCTCTCCTTTGTGCATGTTTATTTCAACACGACCAGTAGACAAGAATGGTCGTCCCAATATGATTGGCACATCTTTGTCCGCCTCATAATCTAGAATGATGAAGTATGCTGGCAGAATGATCTTATCGATTGTGACCAAGACATCCTTAGACTTTCCTTCAGGGTGAACTAGGGACCTGTTTGCAACCTGGAGAGTCACCGTCGTGGGTGTTAGCTGTCCTACATTCAATTATTTGAAGATTGAAAGGGGCATTAAATTTATGCTTGACCGATGTAGATCCCTCCAATTGAGCAAGGTATCGTAAATTTGCCTGGGTCGGGCATCTTCGGTGGGATTATCATGTTTGATTTTTGTGTTAATGCCACCGTAGCGAATTTTCCTGTCCTTCTTTTCTTCGACATCATATCCTTCAAAAACTTGGCATATTTCGGCATCTGCTCTATCGCTTCTGTAAATGGAATATTGATGTGTAGTTTTTTTAATATTTCTAGAAAGCGATGATACTGACTTTCATTATTTTGCTTCTTTTTCAGCCTTTGAAGGAATGGAGGTAACTGTACTTTCACTGTTCCATGGTCTAGAAGCTTAGAGGTGGTCACAACTTCAGGTTCCATAATCGCAGGCTCTTCTGACTCATTTTGCGTCAACGGTTTCTTTGATTTCATCGCATTCGGATTGGTCCTGCTAGGCTCCTTTCTTTCTTCCACCGTCATCTTTCCACTTCACAGGGTGACTACTTGGCAGTGTTCTTTCCCTGTGTTCCCCGGGTTGCGTGGGAGCTCAGTTGAGCTCGGTAGGCACCTTTGCGGTCTATTTTTCAGCTCTCCCGCAATCTGTCCTATTTGGATTTCTAGATTGTGAATGGAAGTCGCCTGGTTCTGGAGGACCATCTCATTCTTTTTAATGTTGACCATTAGTTCGTTGGAAAAATCCAGAGAGGATGGCGGTGCTTGAGAGCTGCTGGCTTGTTGTTGTTGTTGACCGTTAGTTTGTTGGAAACATCCTTGTGGACCTTCTTTTTGCGCCATAGGTTGGTAACCTTGTTGTTGGTTATTTTTCCAAGCAAAATTAGGGTGGTTTCTCCACCCGGGGTTGTATGTATTTGAGAAAGGGTTGTTCTTGACAAAGTAGATTGACTGCGGGTTCCGTGGACACTCTTCAATCGAATGTGATTCTCCACATGTAACACAGCTGGTGCTTGTCTGTTCTATTGTGTTGACTTGCCCTCTTTGCGTTCCAGGATTGTTGATTATGATGTCCTATAACAAATTTATCATCGCATTCATCTGATTTTGCAAAGATGCGATGGCACCATTATTTACGTTACCTTCTCTGGGTTTTATTCGTTGATCGCTTTCTTGCCAATCTTTATGGTTTTTTCGATATGCGATCAAGAATTTTCTTTGCCTCATCATAAGTCTTATCTAGCAGACCGCCTACTGCTACCGCATTGGCAGTTGTTTGTGATGCAGAATTTAATCCATGGTAGAATATCTCCATCTGGAGGCAGTCTGGCAATTCATTGTGTGGGCTAATCTCTTGAACCTCGCCCACGCGTCACTGAACGATTCATCTTCTTCTTATTCGTCTTCTTCTTGTTTAAAATTTTTGATTAACTTTCTCCTTCTGGAATTCTCTGTAGGAGGAAAATACTTCTTCATAAACTTCTCGACAACCTATTCCTATGAAGTTATCTCTCCTGGTTCGAGGGAGTATGCTCATTTTCTTGCTTTATCGCATAACGAAAATGGAAATTGTGTGAGCCAAACTTCTTCAGTAGAGATATTCGGGAACACAAAAGTGTTACAAATTTCAATGAAGCTTCGAAGATGGGCATGTGGATCTTCGCCATGCTGTCCACCGACCTGTCCTACTGTCTGGAACATTTGTAACATTACCGGCTTCATCTTGAACCTCGATCCATCCAAAGCTGGCCTCATGATTCCTGGGGAGAAATCATACAAGTTAGGTGACGCATAGTCCTGGATGGGTCTATTGCAATCATTCACCAGTAAGATAGGATTTTCCATTATGTTGTTTGCATTCGCGGCTCGTTCTTCCGATTTTTTAGCCATTCTGTGAGTTCTTCCTTGTTGTTGACGTCTAGTTCTCTGTCTTCTTCAGAATGTTCTTCCGATCTCTGGGTCGTAATTGGGCTCAAGAGCGTGTCCTTCGTTCATGCGATGTTTGTTTCTTCCCTTACTGAAGGAATGGAAATGCACAAAGGTTGGAAGCTGCCAAGAAAATCAAAGAGGTTTATTGTTAGTGCAATATATACCGTAGTCCCCAGGAATGACACCAAAAACTTGATGCGTGAAATTTGTGATGTGTTACAGTGTGAGCTTGCGATGATGTGTGTTATGCGATGATCATGCAAGTTTTCCTAACAAGACCCAAGTATAAACCTTCTTAGATTTCCTGGTAAGTCCAGGGTCGAATATAGGGACTACTAAGTAGATATGTGACAAACACTTTGATTCTATTGCGGTAGTAAAAACAAATGAAGTGGATATTTTGCTAGCAATTTTTATTCACTAGGCCCTTTTTATTCCTCAATATCTAGAATTTCCTCTAAAACAAGATGGTTGCTCCTAGACCAAAGGTTGTCCTATCGAGATGACAAAAAAAAAATCAAGTAGATATGACATTTTTAAAAGTTTGAGATTCTAAATAAATCTAAAGACTAAGTATTCAATGTTTTATGAAGTTAAAAGGAAAAGAAAGTTTCTTTTGAAAAATTAGTTAAGAAACTTCTAAGAAAAGATTTTAAGAAGTTTAAAATTGATTTGTATCATTGCTGGAGAGAATGTGTCATCAAAGTTCATTGATAAGAATCAAAAGATCGAGAAAAGCAAATGATCATGGCAAACAAAGTGAATGTGTTTTCTGAATGAACAAACATACTTAGAAAGCAAAAATAAGTCATATAAGAGAAATGATACAAAGACAATGATATTGTTTTTTTTTTTTAAAGAGAATGGAAAGAATGCCATAGGGATGCAATAGAGCCTAAAATAGATATATATCATCAAGATCACAAAAATCCACATAACCCGAGCTCAGGTGCTCAAGGGTTCCAGACATGCAAAAATATCACAAAGCAAAAATTTTCAGCATGACTCATTTTTACAACCCTAATAAATGTCAAGAACATGCAATATTCCCCACCCCCAACTTAAAAAGTAAATATTGTCCTCAATGTTTAAAACTAAGAATTAAACATAAAGACAAAATGAAAAGGGAACAAAAGAACTTCTCTAGTTTTACGCAATGGGTGGTGGTAGACATTTTCCTGCTTCTTTGTTTTTGTTTTTGTTTTTCTTTCATTATTTTTTATTCCTACAAAGGAGAAAAGAAAAATAAAAAGAAAGGAAAATAAAAGCTACAAGAAAACGAAGAAAGTTAGTCTAAAAATTCTAAACCTATAAAGCAAATAAAAAGTGAAATTGAAAAACGAAAGGTAAAAGATAGGACAAAAATGGAAGAAGATACCTAGGAAAACATGTATGATGCCAAATTAGTCCAAATTAGGTGAGTCAGGCTCTCGCTGAAGATCATACTGAAAACCTATGCTAGTATAGTAGAGACTGTCTCTTTCGCACATGAAATTGATCGTTCTTTACATACGCCTAACTTGGCGAGCGGTTTCACGGCTCACCCTTAAGGCTTCAATGGCAGTTCTAAGTGCTTTCTCACCTAAGGTTTCACCACTAGTGGGTTGTTCATGACGATGATCGAGAAATTCTACCCTAAGTGGTTCTTCTTCTATATGCTCATCTTCCTCACCTAGCTCTTCTTATTCTTGTTCGTGGAGTTCCTCAACTCCACAGCCTTGGAAGGCTGAGATGGTAGTCTTAGAAATTGGAGCTTTATGCCCTATATGCTCCTCATTCCTAGATATTTCTACTCCGGACCTTTGACACAACAAGGTTATTAAGCTAGGGTGTCCAAGGCTACCCGTTGTAGAACAATGTCCACATCGTCTTATAGAAGCATGAATTACTCTCTCGATGTTAATGGACATGTCCTAAATGAGACAATAAAGAAGTTTGGCCCTATCTCGAATTAGATTGGTCAATCTAAGGACATACATCATTCTGGAACATACAAAAGCATGCCAGATTTGACCTACTACAGACATGTCCGTAGATCTAAACCTTACTGCAACTCCACCTGAACGTGTCCATTGAGCATTTTGCCCACAGAGAGCTTCAATAATCTCCTGTTTGTCTAGTGGTTGAGATAGAAACCGACTATACTCATCGTCAAATTGAACTAGGCCAAAGGTTTCATTTATTCTAGAGGAAGAGAAAAAGACTCTAACACCTCTTACTAAAGATACATCTCTATCTAGGTCTATATTGGCATAGAATTCTCTAACCAAAGGAACAATAGCATCACCAGAGTTAGCTACTAAGGCTTCCCATCCTCTCTCCCGCAATTCGGAAGTGATTTGGGGATAGAAATTTGGTTCTAAAGCTAAAGCTCACCTAGGACTAGGTTCCTAAGAGCTACCACTTAGTGGTATCTACTCTCGGCTCCCTAAAAAACGAACCTAGGAACATTAAACTTGGAATGTGGAGGAGAATTCCTACCACTTGAACTGGCAACATTTTTTCCTTTCTTAGGCTTAGGACCCATGGAAAAGTTTTCTAAGAAAAATCACAGAATAGAGGCTAAAACCTAAGAAAATCCTAATTCCTTCTTCTAAAAGACTTTCAAACAAAATGTTCTCACACCTCTAATCGAATTATAAAGCTACAAGCAGAAAAATTCCCAAACATATTATTGCTAACTATCTAACACTCAACAATTCAAAAGAAAAGGCATTCTTTTTAAGCAAAATAAAGCAAAATTTCAGATTTCTTTCCAACAAATCTCAAATTTCTATCAGGCACAACTCAAATCATATTCAAGATAATCATAAAGAGTTAAAAGAAAGAGGAAAATGCATTACCTTGGGTGTTGAATCCCTTGCTTGAGAGGAAGAGAAAAGAAAGCCCTAGAATGGAGTTTTGGTGAAAATCCAAAAAATTTCAAGGTAGAAATCCTTGAAAAGTTAAGGGATTGGAGAGTTTGGAAGAAAAATCGATTGAATTTGAAGTGGGGATGAAGAATCGGTGAGAGGTGGGAAGAAAAATTGATAGAAAATGAGTCGAAGAAGAAAATGAAAACTTAAAAATGGCATAATTTGTGTTTAAAATGCGATTCTGCCTTGTAGCGTCGTGATGCTGGCTACCCAACGTGGCAACGCTATGCCCTAATTTTTTTTTTAAAAAAAATAAGACTAAAAACTTATAGAGTTTACTCTAAAAAACAAAACTAATTCTAAACAAATTAAATCTAAAAATGAAAAACTTAGGAAATGAAATTGTTTATTAAGAGAAAACCAAAAAAAATGTTTTATTTTTTACGGCTAGTTATCTCCAGGAAGGGCAAATTTGTAACGTCGATTGCTCGATCCGACCCATCTTTTATGCCTTTCAAGGTACATAAAAATTTTCATACTTCTCTGGTCCTCTCTTAGATGAATCTATATAGTCTAGTAGGGCTATAAGAGAGCTCATCCTCTTTCGAGAACCAAAAAGGTCGAATTTGGATTTTCTAATATTTGGTAAAAAAGGAAAAAAGAAAGAATCAAAAGACTTAAATGACTGAAAAGAGTCGAAAGAAATAAAAGACTCAACAACTGACTCTGACTTGTAAGGAAAATACAAACAGTAATCAATGATGCAAGAAATTCCAGGAGTAAGAATTGTTCTAGGCTCGAAAGCCTCTAACTGTTTTACCTGAGATTCCTTAAGATGTGGTATGGGCTCATACTTATCCCTACTTACTTGTTCTGAATATGTCATGGGATAAACATCATATTCATCGTCGGTCTAAGGAAACTCCTCAATTAGATTAGCTTTAGTGCCATACACGACGGAAGGCTCTGAATGGTTCTCCAATGTAAGCATGGAGTGTGCAAGCTAGGTGTTTGATGGACCTTAACCGGCATGGGGGTTTGCGTCTCTAAGTGAAACTCAATTAAATCTTGCTCACAATCAAAAAAGCCATTAGGAAGTTCACACATTACTAAATCCAACGTCTTACCTTGGTAGGAATTTCGAAGAATCGGCGGCTCAATAGGATCATCGATGTGAATCTCTCCACCATTTAACTATGTATCTTCAAAAAATGCATCTTCCCAAGCCTCATCGGTTCTCCTAACCGAATCAATAATTTGGCAACGAGGTCACCCAAATTCTGAAATCGGTTCTAACCTCATATCTGGAATAGAAGCTGTCCCTGTTGGAAACTCGATGGTTCTTGAGAAAGATTAGAATGTTCCTGCAAAAACTCACGAGAGTAGTAAGAAAGTTTATCAAATAATTTTTTGAAGAATTACCTATATTGGTTCAAGGATAGGGCATCGATAACGGGGTTTGGTTAGGCATCTACCAAGGAGCATAGCATTCGCACTCAAGACCACGCGAATCCTGTGTGTGTTCAGTAACCAAAACTTGAACAAAAGAGGTTAGTTCATTTATTTCACTTTTAAGCTCATTAAATTCTCTGACCTCTTGTTATCTTTGATGGGCCGCCTACATCGCTCGAAGCACGTAATAGATGTTCATGTCTGTCATATTAAAACAAGTAGACACAAAGAAAAGAAAATATTTTTGGTGTTTTAAGGTTTTCTAGTCAAATTAGCTAAGAAAAAGATTAAATGGTTTTGCCTTCCCTGGCAACGGGCCCATTTTGTTCGATTTCTAAGTAGGTGTCCTTAGTTATACCTAACCCAAAACAAATAATATTTATAAAGCTCAAACAATAACCTAACTAACTCGTAGTTAAAGTGGAAGTAAGAGGTCGATCCGCAGGGAAGGTTTTAATTTTTATCCTTTCTTAACTAACCTTGACTAGAACAAAAAGTACAAGAAATCAAAAGATAGAGGATGAATGTAAACAAGTAAGGAATGATCTTGCTTCTAATTCAAGTTAGACATTCAATGCAATTCCTATCATCGAATTCTAAAAGTTCATTGACAATCGGATTATGCTCGCAACTACTCGCTCAACTCGATCAAGCTAGCCTCTACAAAGGTCGACAACTAGCAATAACGTAGTCGAGAGAGCATCCTAATCAGTGATTAAGGTTGGATAGGCCAAACCCTAATCAACCTATATGCTCCTACTTCTATTGTGTTCGATAGCGGCCATATAGAATAGAAAACATGTGCATTAGGTTCTAGGATTCAATTGCGTTAATTAATTGTTAAGATAGCTTACTCAATTAACCAAAATTCCTGCAAATCTAGTCATTAGTCCATCCTAGGTTAGCCATCAAACACACAACTACTATTGCCTCTTGTAGATCTTGGCTAGACATTCCATCGAACACATTGAAAACAATGTATTCAACAACGATTGTGATAAAACAAAGAATCTACGTTATACATGTTCAAGATTTAGATCATTCAACATGATTCGAGAATTAAAATCAGATTCAAGAAGGCACAATTCAAATTGCAATTGATAAAGAAAGTAGAAAACTTAAAGGAAATTACAAGAACCCTTGAAATCGAAACAAGATTCAATCAACTTCACAAATTCATTGACAAGTTGTATGACGAATTATAAGCGTTTGTTTACATTTCAACAAAAATATAATATCTAACCTAAACTGGAGCCAGAATTACCAAAGAAGTGAAACAACTCGGAAAGAGATCCCAGCCTCCATGATTTTTCTTCCTTTCCTTTGAAAAAATGAAAGAAAAGTCTTTTATAGTATGCAGGCTAGCGTCATGACATTGAGGTAGCATTGCAACGCTAAATTGATGAAAAGCCTTGAAGCATTGGACTTGCGTTGCAATGCTACCCCCCTCAACACTCATCAAGGCACGTTCGCGCAGGGGGTTGCGTGTCAAAGTTCGGAGCGTTGCAACGCTGCCCTATTTTGCAGCGAGATTGAACATTCTGCCTTCAAGCGTTGTGCAACGCCTCTCCTAGGGCCGTAACGCTGCATTCTTGATCGCATTTTTGTAATTTTCTCAATCTTCTTCAAATTGTTGAATTTCTTGGCTATTTTGGATACTTTTTGGCCCGATCTTCTCTTAATGACTCCTAAATGCTTCGGGGACCGCTTTACCTAGAAATAAATATTTAAAACAAATAATCAACTCAATTTTGGGGAATTAACAAATAAATGCATCCTTTAAGAACCTACAAAGTACCAGCTTGATTGACAACCCTTGTTTATTTATTTGTAGCTTCTATGGACATTTCACTTAATACTAGCTTATTGCGAGGTTGATGATTCTTTATGTGGTCCTCCTCTAAGAATGTAGCATTTTTCAATGCAAATATTTTGTCATCTTGAGGATCATAAAATATACCACCTTTTTTCTTTTTGGGGTATCCTATAAATAGGCATACTTTTGAAAGGCATTCTAGTTTCTTTAGGTTTTGTATCAGTACTTGTGTTGGACATCCCCAAATCCTAACATGACGTAAACTATCTTTACACCCTCTCCATAACTCGTAAGGTGTTTTTGAAATGTTTTTAAAGGAAACCATGTTTAAAATATACATAGTAGTCTCTATTGCATGTCCCCAAAATGAATTAAGCAACCGAGCATAACTCATCATCGAACGAACCATGTCCAACAGGGTTGTACTTCTCCTTTCCACTACACCATTCTATTGAGGTGTACCGGGTGTTGTAAGTTGAGACTGAATTCTGTGTTCTATCAAATAGTCCTGGAATTTTAAGTTCATGTACTTCTCACCTCGATCTGATCAAAGTGTTTTAATCTTTTTACCAAATTGGTTCTCAACTTCTGCCTTTTATTCGTTGAAATTTTCAAGGGTTTCAGACTTATGATGTATTAGATAAATGTGGCCATATCTAGAATAATCATCAATAATACTGATGAAATATTCATATCCTTCACATGCTCTGCCATTCATTGGAACATAGAGGTTTCAATGCACGAGTTCTAAAGGTACTTTGGCTCTAAGACCTTTTCCCGTAAAAGATCTTTTGGTCATTTTACCTTCAAGACAAGACTCACAGGATGGTAGAGAGTTGTCTTCAAATTAGTTTAGAAGTCCACTCTTAACCAATCTCTTAATTCTATTGTGATTAATGTGGCAAAGTCTTAAGTACTAAAGATAGGCATTGGGAGAAATTTTTCATCTCTTATTTTGAGTTTAAAATGTTTTATATTGGGTTTTATGCCTTAAAACTCATAGACTGTAAATGATATTAATTGACTGACATCAATAAAGAGTTATAGATGTTAAATCAATAAATGTTATTGTTTGTATTGTTGTCTATTTTGTCTAAATAACCTTAAATCCAATAAACTAACATCTAATGCTACCTTATGAGTCTTGAACTGTATGTGGAGACATACAGGGATCAATGTTCAAGATACAACATAAAGGGTTTATATTATAGGGATAAGGTTGGGTACCTTATCTTGGTAACATTATGGATACGACCCACTTTGTATTTGATACAAACGTAATGACCCAACGCGTTCGTGTAGGTGACACACGAGTAGGGGTATCCTATGCAATGAGTTTGCATAAGACTAAACCACGAAATAATAACCACTAGATGTAACAACGTTGACTAGTTTAAATCCTATTTCAATTGGATGACCTAGGCAACTTAGTCTTAATCTTTATTATATTATGAACTCCTCCTATTCACAAAGGATTGTTCTTTGATTTGCATGGGTGAGGGTGGTCAGATCACTGACCCAGTCTGTCTACCATTTTGGGAACAAAATTGAGTAAGGAATTAGGAACATAATAATACAAGATGGAATTCGTTCATTCCCTCTTTGAGGGTAAGTAGATGAGTGTTCCCTTAAGTGATGTCTCCAAGACTTAACAAAAGGCCCTACCCTCTCATTGGCCCGAGAGGGATTTTCTATTTATTGGTTGGACCATAAACAGGTTGTTCATTACAGGAGCATCGGTACATAAGGAGTCGGAAGTAACCCAAGTTAGAACAGTAATTTGACCCAGTTGGAGTTATGAACACTCGTGAAGGACTAACATGCTAGTATTGGTCTATATCCGTGGACATAGAAATATATCTGTATTAAGAAGAGTGTAGTTGTGAGTCTTTAGTGGACTGTATCACAATTAACTATTATTGATTAACTTGGTTAATTAGTTTAACCAATTAATCTCATATCGTTGGAGATTCTGATCTACGGGTCCATTAGGTCCCCTCGTTAGCTTAGGAGAGAATACTTAAGAGGAATAGTTTCAATTGTTCAAATTAATTTGACGTACTATATATTAATCTGATTAATATATAATTAATTATAGATATGGTCTATAATTAAATTAGAGAGTAATATTTGAATAAGGTTCAAATTAATTGACTCAAGTGAATTAGATTGACAAAGAATGAATTAATAGAGAGGTTTTGCACATATACATGGGGTATATAGGATAATTAAATGTATACATTAAATTAGGTTTAATGTATAAGTGATTATTTAATTATTGTGCAAATTAAATTTAAATAAGTGCTATTTAATTGTGCAATTTGAATAAGTGTTATTTAATTGGGCTAATTAATTAAATAAATGTTATTTAATTATAGAAAAGGAAAGAGGCTAGTTACATAAATAGAATTCAAGCCCAAAATAATAGAATATGTAGTACAAGGTTAAAATAATTGCATAGATAGATCAAAAAATGGTAAAAGACTAAAAAACCCATGCCTAGCCACTATTTTGTTCGCTTCTTCCCGGTTTTCTCAAATTAAAAGCTATCATTGATAGCAACTATCAATGATAACCACTGATAGCTGCTATTAGCTGCTATCGCTGATAGCTTCTATCAATTGCTATCGATGATAGTTGCTATCAGCGATAGTTTTGAATTTGAGAAAAATTAATACAATCTTGAAATATTAACTTTTAATTTTCTATCAATTATTAGTAGCTATCATTGATTCACTTTCATCAATTGGAATCAACGTTGAAATATTACTACTTAAGGCTATCAGTGGCTATCAATGATAGATTTATAAATAGTGATCAACTTTGAAAGAATACCAACAACTTTGATTACTATAGTAGTTATCACTAATAATTTTTTATCATGGCTATCACTGATAGCAGCTATCAGTCATTATCCCTGATAGACTTTCATCAATTAGAATCAACCTTGAAATATTAACACTTAAGGCTATCAATGATAGACTTCTATAACTGGTTATCACCTTTGAAAGAAACTCGATATATAGATATCACCTAAGTTTTATCACTGATATCACTAACATCACTCATATTGTAGTTATCAATGATAGCTTCTTTCACTGATAACATCACTAATAAGATGCTATCAATGATCTCACTGATATCATGCTATCAGTGATAGTTCTCTATCATCGATAACGTGCTATCAGTGGTAGCTTCTATCACTGATAGCGTGGTATCGGGTAGCTTTTATCATCGATAACATGCTATTAGTATTAGCTTCTATCACTGGTAACATGCTATCAGTAGTAGCTTCTATCAATCATAGCCACTAAACACATTTTTGCCCCTTTCTTGTCCTTCCCAAACATTTATAAGACCCTTTTCTTTTTCGATGATAGCTTCTATCACTGATAAACATGCTATTAGTGATAACTTCTAGGCATTCAACTTACATTTTAATTCGAGATTCAACTTTATTAATTAAATTCACTAAGTTGGCTATCAATGATAGATTTCTATAAGTGGCTATTAACTATGAAAATATAATCAAAGATTAAGCTATCAATGATAGAAAATATTAGTGGCTATCACTGATAGACTTTCATTTGCTATTTATATTTATTATTTGTTATAATAATCAAACTTGATGATTGGGTTGTTGGTGTTAAGTCACTTATGAATTGAGTACTTTCAAGTCCGGCATACAGAACTCAGCCTCGTAATTCTTGTGAAAAAAAGGGGAAGAAGAAAAAAATTCAAATAAAGGAAAGAAAAATTTAAAAAATAAGAGAAAGAGAAGAAGCAAAAACTGAAAAAAAAAAGAAAGAAAATTAAATAGAAAAAAAAAGCAAGCAAAAACCGGACAAATGAAAGAAAAACTAATAAAAGAAAAAGAAAGGGAAGAAGCAAATCGGAGAAAGAAAAGAAAATAAAATAATAAAAAAAGATAAGGAAAGAAGCAAAAACCGGAGAAAGGGACGAAAATAAAAATAAAAAAAGAATAAGCAAGAACTGACGAAAGAAAATAAAAATAAAAATAAAAAAGATTAAGCAAAAACCGAAGAAAGAAAAGAAAATTAAAAAAGAAAGAAAGGAAAAAAGAAAGAAATGAAAGAAAATAAAAAATAAAGGAAAGAAAAAAAGGGAAAAAGAAGGAAATAAAAGAAAATAAAAAATAAAAAGAAACAAAAATTGGATAAAGAAAATAATAAAATAAAAAAAAGGAAGAAACAAAAACTGAGAAAGAAAATAAAATGAAAAACTGAAAAAATGAGGGAAGAAGCAAAAATTGAAGAAGATAAAGAAAATAAAAAGACAAAAAAAAAGGTGTACAACAACATAAGACAATGGAGAGCGAAATTGGAAATTAAAAAAAAATCAAAGATTGACTAGTCAACTTATCCATATTTTTAGATTTTTTCTCTTATTCTACTATGTATTACAAATACCCAAAGGAAAATATATTGGGAAAAATTCTTGACCCTTCCCTACATAAAAATCTTCTTATGGCCCATTGAAGGACACACAACTAGCATTGCAGAGAAACTCTGACAATACACAACTTCATAGTGTTATTGTGCATAATTTTCTCTAATCTATAAATCCTCACAATTCTCCAAACTCTTAATTCTCCTTTCCCTCTCCCAATAGTTGGATACCATCTATCATTCTATTGGAATCCAAAAGAATAACGAGGTAACTCTCGTAGTAGTGTTTGAGATCACTCAAGGAGTTATTCGTGATCAAGACCATTTAGAGATCCGTTTGTTGGAATCTTGGAGAGGATTGTTCATGGCACTAGGGAATCTAAAAAGGTAAAAATTATTCTAATTCTTTTCCCTAAAAGCATACTAGTTTACGTGTTTATTGATTCCATCTAGTACAACGATTTTTTTTATTGTAAAAATCAAATCGCGATATGCAAGGCGTTTTAACACGTCGCTTCCGCTGCGGGATTCGACCTCTTCAATTGGTATTAGAGCCAATTCCTTGCATCCACATTCTTCATATTTTTCGAAATAAAATCGTTTAGAGGTGGGTTTAATATTCTGCATTGTGGATGTTTGAATGTTGGTTTGCAAATTAGATGCTTTTAATTTTGGCCCTAGATTACTTTTTAATTTGATTAAATTGTCAGGGCCCATTGTATTTTTAAGCGTTTTAATTCTTGCTTTGAGTCCATAAGTCGGTGTTGATCGATAGTGCAATGGTTGTTGAAGAGATCGGGAAAAACGAAAGTGTTTGGGACAAGTTCAAAGTCGAAAATAAGGAAGAACAACAGCAATTTGTCGTACAGTGTCGCGAAGTTGCTATCGCAGCATTGCAATGCTACGAGGAAGAAGCGTTGAGCAACAGTCGCAACGTTGCAACACTGCCCTCAGTATTGCAATGCTCTGAAGTTTAGATGGAGTGTTGCAGCACACGCGTGCTTCGGCTACTGAAGACTTTTAACCTATTTTCCTTTTTTGTATTTTATTTTATATTATTAATTAAATTAATATAATGGTTATATTAATTTAATCAATTAATCTTGTTTTAGGGTGCCAAAACGGGTCCATTTTTTGTTGTTTAATTTAATTATGCATTGGATATATGTTTTAAATTATTTGAATTCATATTACTTATGGTATGTCATATTAATTCAAAAATACCCACCTTAGGATAAACATTTGCATGGATCATGATTAAATATAAAGAGTTATATTTTATAGATGCATGATTAAATTAGCATGCTCATGCATCATAATATAAGAGTTATGTTAGTGATGTATGATTAGTTTAAGCATGTTCATGCATCATACTACATATTAAATTCGTTCTAATAAATAGTGGAATGATATATGTGAATGTTTGAAGTGTTTACAAATTTAATAATTCATTAATTTATAAAGAGTTATAGTATTAATAAGATTGATTAAATTCTATAATCTAGCTTGCATGTAATCATAGGTCCAATTTTTTTTAATTGTTTAAAATTGATCTATGTTATTTCTAATGGGATTAGGAATAAGTTAATCTTTTTAATTTGTTTTAATAGGATTAAAATGAATTTGAATACAAAATTAAATTTATAAAATAATTTACCATAAGGGACATTTGTCTAAGGTTCTATCTAGCAAGGGATATTTAAGCTGACGGAGACAGAACACCTCAACCTGAGAACTGACCTGGAAGATGAATTAGGTAAATATTTTATAAGCATGAAATAACTAATTGATTTTATTAAAATATTTTAATAAATGAAATCAAATGTTGTTAAGTTATTCAGTATAAATATTATATTGAGCAAATTTAAAAACTTAGATTAATTCATTAGCCAGGTTTTAACTAAGTATAATAAAATCCTAATAAAATATTAGAATGCTTTAATGGGAGGATACTAATAAATGTGATATGTCAAATTTCAGCTCTCACATCCCCAAGAGTTCACACCGTGAGATTCATGCTCCACTTCATGTCGCCCTCGGAACGGCCTCCCTTCAAAGAGTATTTACATAGGTCAATAACAAAGTGAATGAGCAAAATGTTCATAGTAAGTGGAATAGGGACGTGTGTCAACATGTCCCATGGTCTCCACCATTAGATTGCACCATGAGATTCCTATGGTCTGCCTGCGTGTCGTCCTAGAGCGACCATTTCTTTAGAAGGCCTCATCATAGGGGTCGGGACAACGCAACCTTCAACAATGGATAGGGTTTCTTAGGTTAATCTTCAATTGTTGTCTTTCCCTTCGGTAGCCTGTTGAAGCGTACCTATAGGATCCAAAAATGGGAGGGTCACACTTATGGGATGATTTATGTTAGTTAATGAATCCTTGATCGAAACAACGGTAACTAAAAGCTATAGGAATAAGAGTTATTTTGGTATTAAAGATTGGCTGAGATTGTCTCAATTTAGAGGAGGAATGACTGATCACCCTTCCGTGGCCATTGCTCTAAACCTTTGAAGTAACGTTGCAAAAACTAAAATCAATAGTTTAATTAGGATTCTTTGATTATATGTGTTTTTGCTAAATTAATTGAATAATTAAGTAATGGGTTACGACAAAGATAACTAATAAGGTCAATTGATTATTGTATGTTTCAGCATATATTCCACAATCATATCTTTGCTTAAAAATGAGAAATTAACCAGTGAAAACTATGCGACGTGGAAATCTAACATGAATACTATTAGGTTGTATGTCCTAAAACTCGCAGTTTGTAAAGTTAAACATATTTTATTATCAATAAAGATGTTATTGACATTTATTCAATAACGTTGTTATTGAATATGTAAGTTGCACTTATAAAGATTAAATCCAATAAACTAAGATCCATGACTATTATTTGAATACTTGAACTTTATTTGGAGACATAAAGATGGATCAAGTTTGAATAAATAGCCAAAATGGTCTATAGTATACGAATAAGTTGGGTGCCTTATTCTGGCAACACTATCAGATGTGACTCACTTTGTAGATATTACAATTTGTTGTAAAGTGCTACAAATGAACTAATCCTGATTTGATCATGTATTGACATGAGGAGTGGGGGCATCTTATGCAAAGAGCTTGCATAAGATCGGACAAAGAAATAAGTCACTCTTACTTTGTAATGTTATTTACGGTTAAAGACTGCTTGTTTCAATTCGATGACCTAGGTAACTCAACCTTAATCTGGAACTAACTATGAACTCCTGTTTATTCGGGATTATCCTTAGATTTGCATAGGTGAGGGTTGGCTCAACAACGCCGACTCTGGAAGTCACCCATTTTAGGGGTAAGACAGAGTAGATAGCTGGGGACATAGGGTGCAAGACGGAATTCACACCTATCTGATTTAGGGATAGTAGAAATGTTGTTCTCTTAAGTACTGAATCCTAATCTTGAACAAGGGGCCCCACCTCTCATTAGCCTGAAATGAATTCGGTTTAGTAATTGGATCACAAACCAATTGTTCATTAGAGAATTAGTGGAACTTAAGGAACAAGATGTAAGTTCGGGAGTAAAATAACATTTGACCCAGCCGTTATTACAAATAACCTGTGAAGGTTCGATTTACTAATTATGGTTAAATCAAGTGGAAAAAAATATATTTACAGTGAAGAGAGTGCAACTATCGAGCTATAGTAGTGTGTCTCGGTAGTTAACGAATATTGATTAATTCGGTCTAAAGAGTTTAGCCAATTAATCTCAAATCGTTAGAGCTCATGATCTGTAGGTTCATAAGGTCCATCTACTAACTCGTAAAACTTTAACACCTTGAATTTGTGAATTGAGTGTTTTTCAAATGTTCAAAATCGAATTTAAGTTTTCAATTTGAAGTGTTCAAATTGAATTTAGGGTTTCAATTTGAAGTGTTCAAATTACAAACTAGGGTTTGAATTTGAAATGTTCAATTGCAAATTAGAGTTTGGATAATTATATTCGATATAATTAATATTTATTTTTATTGAAATCAAACGAAATTGGAGAATTTAAAATATTTAAATATTGATTTAAAAATTGATTACATGAATTGGATTCATATTTGATTTAGGTGTTTAATTAATTTAATACTCGATATTAAATTATTATTTATTTAATTAACTAAAATCAATTTAATTTTCAATTTTAAATTCAATTTAGAAATTTGAATATTGTATTTGATTTTTTTTAAATTAAATCAAAACAAATTGAAAATTAAATGAGTTTAGTGGAAAAATCCAATTTTCATAGTGGTTTGGTGGCTTCATCTCAATCAAAACACCTATCCCACTTTCTCATTGCAATTGAAGTGTCAATATGCCACCTTCTTAAGTTATTGCATGTATATGATATATAAAAAAGCTTAAAATTTCTGATATTGAAAAAGAAAAGATTGAATTTTTGAAATTTAGCAAAACTCTCTCTATCTCTCAAACCCTCTCCTAAACCACACACAAATTCACTTCAAATCTAAGTTCCACCACTCAAATCAGGTTGAGAATAGTAGAAAATACAATCTTGGTGGTCTACTGTTGATTTGAAGCTCAAATTCGTGGAGAACAGCTTGGATTTCGTGGAATTCTTCAAAGGTACAAGTTCTGAAACCCTTTTCTTTGAAAAATGTTTTCATGCATCCTTTTAGAACTCAAATTAAATGTAATTAGAGTGCTTATTGATGATTCTGATTGCTTCCACTTTCTGCATGTTCACTCCATCAAATACAATTCTGGTTATTGATGATCTGCAATTTGTCTTAACAGAGGAATGTTCTCCAATCCTCGCTCGAAATGCATCTCAAGCGTTGAAGGATGCATAGGACCGTTGGACAAAGGTCAATGATAAGGCTCAAGTCTATATCTTAGCAAGTTTGTCTGACATTATTATCAAGAAGCATGAGGCCATGATGTATGCATGTCAAATCATGGAGTCCCTCTAGGAGATGTTTGGACAACTGTCCTCTCAGACCCGGTATGAGGCCCTCAAGTACATTTATAATGTGCGCATGAAAAAGAGCCAATCAGTGAGAGAATATGTTCTCGACCTGATTGTCCATTTCAATGTCGCCGAAATGAAAGGTGCAATCATAGACGAGCAGAGTCAGGTGTCCTTTATTTTGAAATCTCTTCTGTAGAGTTTTCTTCAATTTTGCAGCAATGCAGTAATGAACAAAATACAATACAATCTGACTACCCTTCAGAACGAGTAACAAACTTTTCAGTCTCTTATAAAAGATAAGGGACTAGTGGAATGAGAGGCAAATATTGCCTATTTCAAAAAGTACTATAAGGGTTCATCCTCTGGAACTGAGTTTGTTCCTTCGACTTTTGGTACTAAGAAGATCTAGAAAAAGAAAGGAAGGAAGGGGAAGGCTTCCGCCGCTGGCAAACGTAAGGGAAAAACTAAGGCTGATAAGGGCAAATGCTTCCACTATAATATAGATGGGCACTGGAAACGCAATTGCCTCAAGTACCTTGTTGAGAAGAAGAAGGATAAGGTAAACATGATTTACTAGTCCTGGAAACTTATTTAGTGGAAAATGACCATGATGCCTTGATATTTGACTCAGGAGCCACTTATCACATTTTCTCTTCTTTACAGGGATTAGTTTCTTCTAGCAACTAGAAGAAGGTGAAATGATGCTCAAGCTTGGAATGAGAGACACTATTTCAGCTTGTATAGTGGGAGCTGCTAAGTTGTCTTTTGGAAATAGATTTTTATTTTTAGAAAAATTATACATTATTCTCAAGATGAAGAGGAATCTTGTTTCTATTTCTTGTTTAATTGAACAATCATACTCTGTCTCTTTAATTCAAATTAAGCGTTCATTATGAAAAATGGTTTGATTATTTGTTCAACTAAACTTGAAGAGAACTTATATGTGTTTAGACCAACTGAATCAAAAGCACTTTTAAATCATGAGATGTTTAAAACTGCTAATACTCAAACTAAAAGGCATTTAATTTCTCCAAGTAAAAGGCATTTTTGAGATTAGGCCACATAAATCTTGATAAACAAGTTAGAACATGATTCATTACTTCTATGTGAATCTTGTTTCGAAGAAAAAGTGACTAAAAGATCTTTTAGTGGAAAAGGTTATAGAGCCAAAAAGTCCTTAGAACTCATACATTTGGATCTTTGTGGTTCAATAAATGTAAAAGCTAGAGGAGGATACGAATACTTCATCTATTTTATAGATGATTATTCGAGGTATGGTTACTTATACTTAATAGAACATAAGTCTGAAGCCTTTGAAAAGTTGAAAGACGGTATAAGGCTGAAGTTAAAAACCTACTAGGTAGAACAATTAAAACACTTTGATCTGATCAGGGTAGAGAGTATATGGATTTAGAGTTCCAGGACTATTTAATAGAACAAGGAATTCAATCCTAACTCTTAACACCTCGTACACCTTAGTAGAATGGTGTATCAGAAAGGAGAAATAAAACTTTATTGGATATGGTTCGGTCTATGATGAGTTATGCTCAATTGCCTTACTCGTTTTTAGGGTATGTAGTGGAGGCTACAGTTCACATCTTGAACAACATTCCCTCGAAGAGTGTTTCTAAAACACCTTTTGAGTTATGGAGAAGCCATAAACCGAGTTTATGTTACTTCAGAATTTGGGGTCGTCATGCACATGTGTTAGTGACAAATCCTAAGAAGTTGGAACCTTGTTCAAGATTCTGCCAATTAATTGGTTACCCTAAGGAAATGAGAGGTGGTATATTCTATGACCCTCAAGAAAATAAAGTATGTGTCTCAAAAAATGCTACATTTTTATAAGAAGACCACATGAGAGATCATAAGCCATATAGTAAAGTAGTATTAAGTGAAGCTATTGAAGAATGTTGATGAAGTTGGTCCTTCATCAAGAGTTAATGAAAGAGCTAGCACTTTAGGTCAGTCTCGTTCTTCTCAATCATTGAGAGGGCCTCGATGTAGTAGGAAGGTTGTGATACAACCTGACCATTACTTGGGTTTAACTGAAACTCAAGTTGTCATACCAGATGATGGTGTTGAGGATCCATTGTTCTATAAACAGGCAATGAATTACGTAGACAATGACCAGGGTCAAAGCCATGGACCTGGAAATGGAGTCCATGGACTTCAATTCAGTATGGGAGCTTGTAGATTTACCTGAAGGGGTCAAACCCATAGGGTGTAAATGGATCTATAAAAGAAAGAGATATGTAGCTAGAAAGGTACAGATCTTCAAAGCTAGACTTGTAGCAAAGTGTTATACCCAAAGGGAAGGGGTTGACTATGAGGAAACTCTTTTTCCTGTTGCTATTTTTAAGTTTATAAGAATTTTTGTGTCCATAGCCATAATGAATATGAGATATGACAAATGGATGTCAAGGCTGCTTTTCTAAATAGAAATCTTAAGGAGAATATCTTTATGTCTCAGCCCAAGGAATTCATAGCCCAACAAGCTGAATCGATCCATTTATGGGTTGAAATAGACACCCAAATCTTGGAACATGAGATTTAATACAGGGATCAAATCTCTTTAGTTTGATCAAAATGTTGATGAATCTTGTATCTACAAGAAAATCATCAAGGATAAAGTAGCTTTTCTAATACTTTATGTGGACGATATCCTACTAATTGGGAATGATGTAGGGTATCTTACTGACATTAAGGAACAGTTTCGTAAGACACCTCAAGAAGTTGAAGATATGAGATGAATTTCCTACACCTCAACTGTGGGCAGCTTAATGTATGCTATGCTTGCATTAGGCCAGACATTTGTTCTACAGTGGGAATTGTCAATAGGTACCAGTCCAATGTAGAGTTAGACCACCAGAAAACAGTTAAAAACATCCTCAAGGATCTTAGGAGAATGAGGGACTACGAGCTGTAGTATGGTGTAGCACTAGGTAAGGATGTATTGCAAATTCCATTATGGAATCTGAGTATGTGGCTGCTTGTGAAGTAAAAAAGGAAGAAGTTTAGCTCAGGAAGTTCCTAAGTGATTTGGAAGTGATTCCAATGGACTTTTCCAACACCTTATACTGTGAAAACATAATAAGGCTCTCTCTCAGCTAAAGTGTATGAGGGTCATCTAGACAGTCTAGGTCTACGAGAAATGTACATTGTATAATCTAGGGCAAGTAGGAGATGTATAATGGGTCTATGGATCCCTAGTTTATTTTATTTATTTACAATAATCCCGCCTTTTGGATTGTATACAACCCACTGACTAGAGTTTTAGTTCAAGTGGGAGTTTGTTGGGTTTTATGCCCTAAAACTCGTAGATAGTAAATGTTATTAATTGACTGTCATCAATAAAGAGTTATAGATGTTAAATCAATACATGTTATTGTTTGTCTTATTATCTATTTTGTCTAAATAACCCTAAATCCGATAAGCTAACATCCAAGGCTACCTTATGAGTCCTGAACTGTATGTGGAGACATAAATGGATCAATGTTAAAGATATAATATAAAGGGTTTATATTATAGGGATAAGGCTGGGTACCTTATCCTAGTAACACTATGAATATGACCCACTTTCTATTTGATACAAACGTAATGACCCAACGCGTTCGTGTAGATGACACATGAGTGGGGGTATCCTATGCAATGAGTTTGCATGAGACTGAACCACGAAATAGTAACTACTAGATGTAACAACAACTAGTTTGGTTCCTATTTCAATTGGATGACCTAGGAAACTTAGTCTTAATCCTGATTATATTATGAACTCCTGTTCATAAGGGATTGCCTTTTGATTTGCATGGGTGAGGGTGGCCAGATCGCTGACCCAATATGCCTACCATTTTGGGGACAAAACCGAGTGGGGAGCTGTAAACATAATAATACAAGATGGAATTCACTCATTCTCTCCTTGAGGGTAAATAGATGTGTATTTCCTTAAGTTATGTCTCCGAGACTTGAATAAAGGGCCCTACCCTCTCATTGGCCCGAGAGAGGTTTTCTGTTTATTGGTTAGACCATAAACAGGTTGTTCATTAGAGGAGCACTAGTATTTAAAGAGCCAGAAGTAACCCAAGGATAGAACAGTAATTTAACCTAGTTAGAGTTATGAACACTCGTGAAGGATTAACTTGTTGGTATTGGTCAATATCCGTGGACATAGAAATATATCTGTAGTAAAGTGCAACTGTGGGTCTTTAGTGGAGTGCCTACAGTTAACGAATATTGATTAACTAATGAGTTTAATCAATTAATCTCATATCATTAGAGTTTCTAATCTACATGTCCACTAGGACCCCTCGTTAGCTCACTAGAGGATACTTAAGAGGGATAATTTGAATTGTTTAGATTAACTTGAGGAAACTATTTATTAATGTGATTAATATATAATTAATTATGGATATGGTCTATAATTAAATTGGAGAGTAATATTTAAATAAGATTCAAATTAATTCATTCAAGTGAATTAGATTCACAAAGAATTAATTAATAGAGAGAATTTGCACACATACATGGGATGTATATGATAATTAAATATATACATTAAATTGGGTTTAATGTATAAGTGGTTATTTAATTATTGTGCAAATTAAAATTAAATAAGTGTTATTTAATTGTGCAAATTGAATAAGTTCTATTTAATTGGGTAAATTAATTAAATAGGCTAATTAATTAAATAAGTGTTATTTAAGTAAATGAGCTAATTAATTAAATAAATGTTATTTAATTATAGAAAAGAAAATAATATTGGGAAAGATCCTTGGCTCTTCCTTATATAAATATCTCCCTATCTTTGCAAGACACACAACTGGCATTGTAGAGAAACTCTGACAATACATAACTTTCTAGTGTTATTGTGCAAAATTTTCTCTAAGCCATAAATCCTCTCAAATCTCTAAACTCTCTATTCTCCTCTCCCTTTCCCAATAGTTGGATACCAACTATCCTTCTATTGGAATTCAGAGAATAATGAGGTAACTCTCGTGGTAGTGTTCGAGATCGCTCAAGGAGTTGTTTGTGATCAAGACCATTTAGAGATTCGTTCATTGGAACCTTGGAGAGCATTGTTTGTGGTACTAGGGAATCTACAAAAGTAAAACTGTTCTAATCCTTTTCCTTAAAAGCATGCTAGTTTACATGTTTATTGATTCCGTCTAGTACAACGATTTTGTTTATTGTAAAAATCGAATCCCAAGATGCAAGAGGTTCTAACACGATACTTCTGCTGCGGGATTCGATCCCTTCATTTTTGAACATCTGTATATTCAAAATAAATTTTACCTTAGTTGGTTTCAACACATATAAGCTATTTTCTAGTTTTGCATATATATTTTAATATCCTTTGAAATAATGAACACTTCATTAACTTCAAAAGAAATTTTATATTTTTGTTCTAGTAAACATGAGATAGATATTAAATTCCTCCTCATCATAGGAATATAATAAACATTTTCAAGTAAAATGAATCTATCTTAAATAAATAACTTCATATCGCCCACTGCTTTAGCTCCGATCCCTATCTTAAAGGTTCTCTCGCCTTCTGCAAGCTGCCTCTAGGAACTTGTTTCCTAAGCGAAAGCGCAAATATGATTAATGGCATCTAAATCTAATATCTAAGTTAATTTGTTATTTTCCACTAAACACGTTTCAACAACGAGTAAGCCATATTTACTTTGTTGTGCTTTCTTAGTTTCCTCATCTATAACAATTTTGTTTATTACTTTCAACACATATGGAACATATTCTTTAACAAAGGCTCTATCCTTTATGTCATAGTTATAAACATTATCGAGAATATCGTTCCTGGCAGATTGTCCAAACAACATCTGTAACAAATCCATGATTTCTTTAGCGGAAACCATGTTCTTGAATTTCTTAGCTAGTATATTGGTTTGCTTGCTAATACATAGATTCGGGCTTTATCATTTGCCTTAATCCAACTATCATAAGTATTCCAAACTCTTGGGTTTGCAAATGAGCTAAGAGTTCGAGGACATTCCTCGGTTAAAACAAATCTTAAACCATTATCTGCTAGTATTGCGTTTATGTTTGATTTACATGTTGAATGATTAAAATCATTTAACTTAATGGAAGCGAATGTCATAGAAGAATTTTTGACATTCTGAAAATATAAACAATTTCGAATTAGTAAATTGCTTTTTAAACACAATCAAAATTTAACAAAAGTAATAATGTACCCAAATTTCGTTATTTATTTGCAACGATATTTTAGTGAGTCAAAATAGATGCTATTGAGGGGTAGTCAAATACTCCTTCACTAAAGCAAGACATGTTTGACTAAATACTAACTCTAGAATAACATTTTATTCTTATAGATATTTATTTACCGTTTTCGGACAAGAACTTACTAACACTTAGTAACTTTTGTAAGTGTAACCGTCCATTTTTAGACCTCAGAGGTCGACCCCAATGATGCTACTGAATTAGAGAGTCAAGGTTGGGAATGAACCTTATATATCCTATCCATTTTTTGAATTTTAGTTGTTCTGAATCCTATGTTGGAGATTGTTAGGGTTGATGTCCAAAATCCCGTAGTTTGTAAACACTTGTATGAACAAACACTTGTGATGTAATAATATGAGATATTTTCTTCACTGTTGTCTATGAAATATGAGATATTTTAGTTGCATTTATCACAAACCAATAAACAAAGATCCCTAGTTATCGTTATGACTTAACCATATATGGGGAGACATACAAGTAAATCATGCCTTAAGTGATAACCTAAATGGTCTGTAGTCTATGGATATAGGAGGGAAACCTTATCCTGGTGACACTACGGATACGACCCGCTTTGTAGATGTTACAAGTGTTTTAAAGTGCTACAGATGGTTTGATCCTGATCTTTCATGTGGAGACATGCGAGCGGAGGTGTCCTATACAAAGGAGTTTGTATAAGACCGGACCATGAAATGCTTAGTCTTGTTATATAATGCCATTTATGATAGAGACTTTCATTTCATTCGGATGACTATAGGTAACATGACCTTAATCTTGAGTGAGTTGGGAACTTCTACCTATGATGGTGGTCCTTTGAGTTCCATGGGTGCGAGTGGCCAGATTGTCGACTCAAACCTACCACTTTAGGGATTCGTCTAATTGGGGAGTTGGAAACTTAGCTACACAAGATGGAATTCACTATTTTCCTGATGTAGAGGTAAGTAGATAGATTATTCCCTTAAGGGCTGATTCCAGGGCTTGAATGATGTGGTGCCACACAGTTTCTCATGGCCCGAGAGGTATTCACTCATAGTAGGACTATGATGTATTGTTCATTAGAGGAATCACTGGTACTTAAAGAGCTAGATGTAACTACAAGGGCAAAACGATAAATTGGCCCAGCTGTACTTACGAGTGATCTATGAAGGGTTATCGTACTGTTGACTGGTTATATCTAATAGACACAGAAATATATCTGTAGTGAGAAGAGTACAACTATCGGTCTTTTAGTAGAGTGCCCGGCAGTTAACAGATGGTGGATTTCGTGATTAAAGAGTTTACTCAGCTATTCACGTACTATTGGAGCTTCAAGTTACAGGTCTATAAGGTCCCCTTGGTATCTCAATGGATTCAAGTTGAAAATCAGTTTTTGGGTTAGTTTGAAGTGTTCAAATTAACAAGAGGGAGTTTGGTTATATATGATATAATTAAACTGGTTCAATTATATGTGACATAATTGATATGATGTATGAGATACATTAATTGGAGGAATTGATATAAATATAATTTATATTGAATAAAGGAGAAAAGAAATATGGTTTAAATATTACATATGATGTGATATTAAAACTATAGGTTATAAATATAATATGATAAGTTAGTATATTTATTTATAACTAAAACAATTATGAGATAATTGTGGTTGGTTATTTTCTCTATTAACTGTGAAAGCAGAGAGGTTATTTTCAGTTTTGAATAACTGAAGGATAAAATGAAAAGTGTTCTCATTTTGAAAGGATCTCTTCAATGTGTACATTACTAATCCTTTAGCTCACGAGAGACTACATGATAGCCTTAAAGCAAGTTTCTAAACGATCATGTACTAGCGATTTACTAAACGATCGCATGCTAAGCGCCTTTTACTAAACGATCTAGTGTGTTTTACTAAACGACCGTGTACCTTCGAGTTTTACTAAATGATCAAGCATAATCAATCTATGTGATAGACAGTTTCTTCTCCCACTTGCTTGGTCATATAGTCTGACCGTTGCCTACCTCCATCCCTCTACCAAATCCAACAGAGCCCACACCTCCTGGATTCTCACTCCGAGAATACCAAGGTTGCCAAGTGGTGGTGTCTAAGGGGTTGCTTGTTCGTGGGGAAGATTGTTCATGACTACTAGACGATTGGGTAGGCGATCTGAACGAGAGCACAATGTTGCAGTCCATTTGTTGACGAGAGGGAGAGATTCATAGAAGAATAGTTCTTCAAAGGTTTGTCTCTCGTTCCTTTTGTTTTTAATTGAGAAAGCATGTTGTAATTTTGTTTAACATGTATAACTGTTCTGTATGTTTGTGAATGCATTTAATTCTTTTACAATGGATTTGAATAGATCTTGCTTCCGCTCACTGATTCTCTTGAATAAGAGTTCCTTCAACAACCCTCCGAGGGGATAGTCACTGAAAAGACGACTAGCTAATGTCACCTTAAAATGACAAGCAAGTGCAACCTAGGAATCTCACGGTTCAAACCAATGGAAGAGACCACAGGATACGTTGACACATATCCTTCACCCACTTACTATGAACTACTTCCTCTATTCACCTTGCTATTGACCCATGCAAACACTTTCCGAATGGAATTTACTCCCAAGGTAACTCGAACTCGAGTATGAATCTCATGGTGTGAACTCTTAGGGACGTGAAAACTAAAAACAATATATTGTATATATTATTATTCTCCCACTGAAGTGTTCTATTTGTTTTGGGTAAATATTTACTAAGGTATATTCCGGCTAATAAACAACCTAAGTCTAGGTGATTATCCAAGTATAACGTTTATATTTGAGTTTAACCTACGCTGTCTAAGTGATAAACCAATTTATGATCTCACATCGCTCACACATGCAAATAAAACCGGGTTAACAATGCTCAAGAACCAGCTAAAATCCCCAGGTAGCAAGTGTTCCATAAATCGTCAACTTAAGTACCTCTAGCCTTAGATAGGATTTTAGCCCGAGTAAGTTTGTAACCATAGTTCTATAAGATAACGACATATTTTAACTATTTAAAACAAGTTGTCATTTGTTAATCCTAGGCGAGCATGCATCTTATCTTTGTTATAGATTTTAAATGTCTAATTCATTTTATAACACTTTATAAAAAAAAAAAAAAAAAAAAAATAGACATGCTTCCAATCCATAACAATGGCCAAGCATTTCACAATTTAATATAACTATTTATATTAAACACATGAAACCCTAATACATACATACTATATATTATAACTATTTATAACATACTTTTGATGCATGCTACATGCTTCCTTTGGTGGAATTTTAAATCTACATGGCATACAATATGCACATACAAGATTTATATAATTATAACATACATTCAAAATACATAAATAATTAAACACACAATAATATGGACCAGTTTTGGCATCCTAAGTAAGCAAACAGCCTAAATTATTACAATAATAATTAAAAACTGCCTTAAATCGCATTGGACCGCCCGAATCGCCCCGACCCGACTCTAAATCATCCGAACCGGACCACCAAGGATTGAAAAAGGTTGAATCCGTCCAAAACCCCGCTGGACCAAAAGCAACTAAATCGATAAAAAACGAGTTACCTGAAACCGACTCTCCTTTGCACACATATTTCTGGGTTGCTGAAGAACAGCGTTGCAATGCTGATCATGTAGTATTGCAACGCTGCGAAGGCAATAACAAAAACTACTACTTTTCTTTGCAAGCTTGATTTGAATCTTCTTCAATTACAACTTTATTGACTCTAATAAATTTACAGACTCTTAATTGCACATTAAGACCCATAAAAAAAGAGCCAATTACAACAATTACTACCTAATTGAAGAAAAATCTAATGCCAAAACTATAAAAATTGTCCATAACAACACCATTTCATACAACTTATTAAAAAACACTCACTAAACTAAAATTAACGTAAATTGATGCTTAAATCATGCTTCGATACCAGCTGTTAAAGTTGACAATCAACATATGGAAGCAATTTGGATCTTAAGCACCCTAACTACATTAATTTTAGAAATCAAGCATGCATGTTCATTTTTCAAAATATAAGATTCCAAAATTTTTATCATTGAAGAATCCTCCAAATTGGTCACAATTCCAGTTGAATCTCCTCTCCTTTGATTTCAAGACTACCACTTGATCTTCCTTGCTATCGTCTAGGCCCTTAGATTTGATGATGGGATCCAAAATGAGAATAGATTTGATGGAATTTTTTGGAGAATTTTGGTTCTTAGTGTGTAGAAGATGATGAACACTCCTTCATCAAAAGATTAAAATGCATGACCCTTAATCTCAGTCGAATAAAATTGATTTTATTCAAATTAAGCATGCAATCCTATTGCATAGAAGCTTTACACCAAACCATCACAAATTTGGTGGAATCAAGATGGTGTCAATTGAGTAAATCCACTAAAGGATTTATTCCTTTTAAAATTATTTTCCATAAAATCATTTTTCTTTCTTTTTTTTAATAAAATTTTTTTTTAGTATTAATTCTTTAATTAATTTAAGACAAATTCTTTTAAAGATACTCTTAAATTTTAAATAAAATTAATTCAAATAATTAATTTTGAATAAAATTAAAATTAAAATTAAATAATTAATTATCTAATATTAAATTTAATATACCATCTATTCCAGACATGAATCTTTATTCATATATTGATATTTAAATCATATTTAAAAAAATTTCAACTCTCCAATTTTGTTTCATTTAATAATTAAACGTTTAATTATATCGTATATAATTCAGAATTCCCTCAATTTGAATATGAACGTTTCAACTTCTCTCATCACACTATTCTATGGTTTAGTCCATTTATGAGCTAGTAGGTGGACTTAATGGTATACAGATCATGAACTCCAATGATTTGAGATTAATTGGCTAAATTCTTTTAACTGAATTAACCAATATTCGTTAACTATCTGGTCACTCCACTAAACCCTAGTAGTTGCACTCCTCACTATAGATGTATTTCTATTCACTTGATTTGACCATACTCAGGAAGTTATCCTTTACAAGTTATTCTCTTTAACAATTGGGTCAAAATTATCATTTTTACCCCTGTAATACGTCTCGCTCCTTAAGTCTCCATTGATCCACTAATGAACAATTGGTTTATGATCCTACCAATAAACCGAGTTCTTCTAAGTCATATAGAGAGCAGCACCCTTTGTTCAAGACTAGAAGTTAGTACTTAAGGAAATAACCTATCTACTATCCCTAAAATGGGTAAGAGTGATTTTCATCTTGTAGGATTATGTCCTCAGCTATCTACTCAGTCTTACTCCAAAAATGGGAGGCTTATTGAGCGTCAATGTTGAGCCACTCTCACCCATGTAGATTAAAGGATATCTCGAATAAACAAGAGTTCATAGTTAGCTCAGGATTGAGATCGAGTTACCTTAGGTCATTTGTCTTAAATAGTCAGTTTTAACAGTAAACGACGTTATAAAGAAAAGTGACTATTTCGTAATTCGATCTTATGCAAACATCTTTTGCATAGGATGCCTACACTTGCATGTCTCCACATGAACAATTTCGATATCACATCGTTTGTATCAAATACAAAGCGGGCCGCATCCATAGTGTCCCTAGGATAAGGTACCTAACCCAATCCTCAAACCTGATCTTCTTTTATGTCACTACATAAAGTCATGCTATAGCCAAAAGTTTGTTAGTTTATTAGATGTAGGTTTTACAAGTGCAATTTACATATTCAATAAGAGCTTTCTTGTAAATAGAATATGTTTAATTTTACAAAATGTGAGTTTTAGGACACACAACTCAACAATTTTTTTTTCAAAATTTATCTAATATTTTGAGCTTTCCAAAATTTAAAATTGCAAAGATTACAGAAATTTGAGGAATCTGAAAAGATAATTCATAAATCCATTTAGATAATTGGTAAGTTAATTTGAAAATTCCTAGAAACATAAATTGAACTTCAAATTTGTAAGATAATATAAGATTTGGGAAAGATTACAAGAGAAAATTTGAGATGAGGTAAGAGTTGGTATAATATTTGAAAAGACTGCATAATATTTTTTAAAAATTATGTGGATCTCAGTATTCATCCATGTATAAATAACAACGAGATTCTATATATTTGGGCTTTCTCAAGTGAAATCTCAGGCATGATTAACACCGAGATTCTATATATTTAGGTTTTCTCGACGAAATCTCGTGCAAGATTAACACCGAGATTCTATATATTTTTCAAATCGTACCTAATTTTTTGCAAAATTTGATCTTTTTCAAAGTTTTAAAATGATAGTCCAATCATCTAAAATCTATTTGAAAAATCTATTTTGATAATTGGTAAATCCATTAAGAAATTTAGAAAACTCGATAATTGTGGAAAGGGAAATTGAGTGAAATAATTGAAAAATTACTTGAGATTTGATAGACATAAGAGAAAAATTGAAAGATATAAGATCTTGTATAAAATTTGAAAAAATTAAATAATATTTGTAAAAATAGTAGAATCTCGATTTAATACTATGTGAGATTTCACCAAAAAAAAAAAAAAAAAAAATCCAAAACAATCAATAAGATGAAAAAGTTATTTTTTTAACGAAATCACAATACTAACCATAAAACTAGTTCAAAAAGTCTCTCAAAAGCGTACAAACCATAAAAGTGAAATTTAGGAGTTAATTTCTGTTATCCTTTTCCTTTTTCTGTTTCCAAAGGTTATTCTAATCTATCTTTGACTAAAGTTAAAGGACATGAATATTTTGATTCCTATATTTATTTCATTCCACTTTAGTTCATATATTTTTAATAATTCAATTTAAGTCTTTTGCACTTTTACTAAATTTTTAATTTAGTTTTCAAAGTTAAATTTTATCATTACACAATACTAACTTTATGGTAACAAGTTTCACAATTTATAAAAAGTATATAAATATGAACTTTTTCTTTTAAAAAACCAATAATAAATTAAAGGTGTACATGAGTTGGGTTGGGTTGGATTGAGGATATTTTTAGGACTAACCGAAAATTCGAGTTGGTTAAGTTTACAACCCAAATAATCCAAATAAAGTCTCCAACCCAACCCTTAAAATTTGTGTTCGGTTGGGTTGGGTTGGATTGGGTTGTCGGGTTATAACTTATTTTTTTTCTTTCTAATTAAAAATATGTAAATTTATATACAACACATGACTAATAAATAAAATCTCATAAAATTCAAATGCTAAATAGCAAATATCTATGATAATTATTGCAAACATTCAACAAAGACAAATATCATGATCATTTTTCAAAAAAGTATTAAAAATTCACAAATTAATCAATACAAAATAATCAAACTTTAAACAAAGAGAAATATGTATTATTAATATATATATAATTCGGATTGGATTGGGTCAACCAAATTTTTTTTAGCCAACCTACGACCTAACTCGACGCAGCAAAAATAGAAAAAGTTTAACCCAATCTAACCCAAGAATAAAACTAACCCAACTCAACCTTATATTTTGGGTTGATTAATCTGAGTTATTCGGATTATTGGATTTGAACACTCCTACAATAAATTAATGCATAGATTAATTTTAATCTTTATCGAAATTGTAAATAAGAGTTAAAAGTACAAAAACCAAAAAAAAAAATAAAATAAAATAAAGAATTAATCTTATAAAATTATTGTTGTTGTATTTAAAATTACTTCAAAAAAATTAAAATTTAAAAAAAAAAGTTAATGTTTGATTTTACATTTTTAGATTAAATTTGTATTTTGATTTTAAATTATTGAAGATATATTTTTAAGTTATTTTAATATGACAAAAATGATTTTAACCTTTTCAAAATTATTCTCAAATTTACAATATATAAAAATTAAAAATTAAATTACGAGTTTTATTTTGAATATTGAAGTTTCTCCTGAATTTTTAATTTTGTGTCTAATAGATCATTGAATTTTTAATTTATCATAATACTTGAAAAATTCAAAAAAATTTAAAATTAATGGTTCTATTAGATAATATCATAACTTTTGAAAATATTCAAAAGTCGAAGGACATATTGGTAATTTAACACGATTAAATTCAACCCCACCAACCAAGCTTACACTCAATAATAAAACCCAATTTTTATTTTCAAAGGGACCACTTCTTTATCCCCATTTTACTTATGAAATTTCCAAGTTATCCGACAAATATGGGCGGCCGGAATGACGACGTTATTAGACATATTTAAATAATAATATGATTAATTAAAGTATGGGCTATGTATGTGGATTAATAATCTATTATGTGATCTAATTAATTAAGACCCTAGATTTCTAATTGAGTATGGACTTAAGGTTTAATGGGAACCCTAATTGAACTAGTATATAAAGAGACCTTAGGCTATGGTCCCCGATATACCAAAACAATTCTTTCTTGAATCCCATCTAGAGAGAGATCCCACTAAGGGCATTCGGAGTTTTGGTTGAGGAAGACCATAGACATCCATCATCATCTTGAAGCTATTATCAATTTTGCAATAGAATCTGGTATGTTATTCTTGACAATTTGACATGAATGATCCTAGGGTTTATCTATTCAATGTAGATATAAAGAATTTACACTAACAAGTGGTATCAGAGCATGAATTTCATGTTGGATTATTAGTTTATGCATTTTTCATGGGCATTGTTGATTAAATTTTGGTTTCGGTAAATAATTTAAAGTATTTAAAAAAAATGATCGGCTTACTATAGCAGCGTTGTAAACTCATCGACGGTAGGATGGAAATCTCGGCGGTCATTTTTTTCTTTGGCAATATGTGTTCTTGCAACCCGTATTCTTGTCTGTGGTATTTGGCATACCCATTACCGATTATGAATGATGTGCTAGTGGTGGATTAAAGTGATTTTTTTTTTTTTTTTGTTGATTATTTTGATTGAACATGGTTTCCTAAAGTTTTTTTTTTTTTTTTTTTTTTGATTATTTTGATTGAACATGGTTTCCTAAAAAAAACCTTAGTTCTATTATTTTCAAAATTAAGGATGTTTAATTCAATATTCTTGACAAAAGTCCACCAATGTGATGAAATCCATTGGAAAAAAGTTAAAGACCGATCGAAGGAATTAGGTCTTTAGTTGCTACAAGTTTTACCCATCAAGACTTTCGGTTGATGACTGACTGGAGTTGCCGTTGGGCGAAGGTATCGGTCAATTACCGATTAAAGTCTTGCCGGCGGTTCTTGGTTTTAATTATCAGTTTTTTTTTCTTTAATTCTTAATGGATGACTTTATGAGTTCGGTTTTAAATTTGATTAGTAATGGAAAAGTTAATATTGTCGTTGTTTTTTTTCTTTTTTTTTAATTATGAAATATAAGATGTGCATATTCATGAATTTATGCGGATAATTATCGGCCCAAAGGAAGATAATTATTTGGCCAAATTGTGGGTATGCATGTGGTAATAAGTATGTGGCAATTATAAGGATTGCTCATGTGAAAAATAGTCGGTCCAAAGAAAGGTTATTTTTTGACAGAGTTAATTGTCAGTACTTTGATTACTATGTTGAGAGTACCATTTACAGTTGGTATTTTTTGCCTAAAGGTTGGACATTAATGTTGTGCTAAGTATCTTGTTAAAGGGGCCCACCACATATGTGAAATTATTTTGTTATATTTTAGTTGTGAGCATATGTTTTGTTGTTTATTGTTTTAGTTGGTCTTACTCAGATATCTGAAAATCTAAGTTCAATCCCTAAGTTGAATGGATCGAACTTCAAGATTTGGAAAGAAAGCCTAGAGATACTTCTTGGGTGTATGGATTTGGACCTTGCATTAAGGACCGATAAACCTACTTCTACTGAGGACAGCCAAATACGGCTAATATAGAGAAGTGGGAACGGTCAAATCGCATATGTCTGATGATCATTAGGCACTCCATTTCGGAGTCTTTTTGGGGCTCTATCACGGAAAGTGAAAATGTCAATAAGTTTCTTGCTCAAATTGAGAAATATTTTGCTAAAAATGAGAAAGGGAAAGCAAGTAGTCTTTTGAATTTTTTAACTTCTATGAGGTATAAGGGCAATGGAAACATAAGGGAGTACATTATGGAAATGTCCAATTTCATAGGTAAATTAAAGATACTTGATATCGAGATAAATGAAAATTTACTCGTGCATCTGGTACTTATTTCCTTAATAGGGTACACTATACCGGGCAAACCCAGCATGAATGGTGTAGCGGAAAGGTGAAATATAACACTTAAGGATATGGTAAGAAGTACGATTAGTCATTCTTCTCTACCAGAATCCCTTTGGGGTAAGGCACTAAAGACTGCAACATATATCCTTAATAGGGTACCTAGTAAAGCAATAGCCAAAACCCCTTATGAGTTGTAGACAGGAAAGAAGCCTAGTATTAGGTATCTTTACATATGGGGTTGTCCAGTTGAGGCTAGGCCTTATAGGCCTAATGAAAGAAAATTGGACTCAATAACTATTAGCTGCTATTTTGTTGGATATTCTAAGCACTCTTGGGGTTTCAAGTTTTATGATCCCACTTCTAGATCATTATTTGAGACAGGAAATGCTAGATTCCTTGAGGATGTTGAGTTTAAGGGGGGGGGGGGGGGGGGGGGGGGGGGGGGGGGGGGGGGGGGGGGGGGGGGGAGAGAGATAACATAAGGAAAGTTGTCTTTGAAGAGGAATTGGTTTCTTTTCCTCATGTGATTATAAACGATGTTCAGGCTCTAATTCCTGACTTCATTATTGAACCAATTATAGAACAAGACAACATTGAAGTCCCCATTATTGAACCTGAAGTTCAAACTCAACAACCTCAAGAAGTGCCACTAAGAAGATCCACTAGAGAGCGAAGAAGTGTAATTCTAGATGATTATATTGTGTTTCTTTAAGAACATCAGGATGATATGGGTGTAATGGAAGATGATCCAATCAACTTCCAACAAGCTTTACAAATACCTAACTCTCAAAAGTGGATAAGTGTTATGGAAGAGGAAATAAAATCCATGAAAGACAATGACGTTTGGGAACTTGTCGAACTGGCATTAGGAGTGAAACCCATAGGTTGTAAATGGATATTTAAAACCAAAAGGGATTCACATGGCAATATCGAAGATATAAGGCTCGTCTTGTTGCAAAGGGTTTTACTCAAAAGGAAGGCATTGATTACAAAGAGACTTTCTCTCCGGTTTCATCGAAAGACTCTTTTAGGGTAATCATGGCATTAGTAGCTCATTTTGATTTAGAGCTATACCAGATGGATGTAAAAACTACGTTTCTCAATGGGAACATTGATGAGACAATTTATATGGTGCAACCAGAAAACTTTGTGTCTGATAATTCAAAGTCTATGGTGTGCAAATTAAAGAAATCCATCTACGGTCTCAAGCAAGCCTCTCGTCAATGGTATCACAAATTCCATGAAATGATAACCTCATTTGGTTTTGAGATGAACATTGTGGAAGATTGTGTATATCACAAGTTCAGTGGGAGTAAATCAATCTTTCTGGTGTTATATGTTGATGACATACACATAGCTAGTAATGATGTAGGTTTATTGCATGACACTAAGAGATTTCTCAAAAGAAATTTTGAAATGAAAGATCTTGGTGATGCTTCTTTTGTATTAGGAATTGAAATACTACGAGATCGTTCTCAAGGTATTTTGAGATTGTCACAAAAGAATTTCATTTAGGTCAATGCCCCAAGACCACACTCGAGACTAAGGAGATGTAGAAGGTTCCCTATGCATCGGCCATTGGAAGTCTAATGTATGTTCAAGTATGTATGCGTCCAGATATTGCGTTCATAGTTGGAGTGTTAGATAGATATTTAAATAACCCGGGGATGGATCATTGGAAAGAAGCCAAACGGGTTATGAGGTATTTACAGAGAACAAAAGATTATATGCTCACTTATCGAAAATCAGAAGTTTTGAAGATCATCGGGTATTTTGATTCTGATTATGCTGGATGTCAAGACACTTTGTGATCCACTTCAGGCTATATCT